>NW_024100530.1:1070000-1097500 GCF_016545835.1 Crotalus tigris | reverse complement strand
AATTATTGATTTTTGCAGTAATTCACATCATGTAATTAGTGTCAGTCAGGTCATGATGACAATTAAGAAGTGAATAACTTTAGTACAATTGCAGGACATGCGTTAACAGACATATTTATTTAATTATTGCCTTTAAATCAGTGTTGACTCTTGCAGTTTTCTTTCTGCAGATTTTATGAAGTGGTTTGCCATTGCCTCCTTCTTAGGGCTGAGAGTGTGTGTGACTGGTCCAAGGTCATTCAGCTGGCTTCGTGACTAAGGCAGGACTAGAACTCCCAATCTCCCAGTCTGTACTCTGATGACTTAACCACTATACCGAACTAGCTCTCTTTATAATAGAACTAACCTTCCTCTTATGGTCTAGACCAGAGGTAGGCAACCTTGGCTCTTTTATGACTTGTGGACTTCAACTTCCTGAGCCAGCACATCTCAGCTTGGAAACCTCTCCCATTCCCCTCAGCATGGCTGGCTCAGGAATTCTGGGAGTTGAAGTCCACGAGTCATAAAAGAGCCAAGGTCGCTGACCCCTGGTCTTGGGGTTTCCCTGGCAGGCAAATAGTTTGATCAAAAATATCATTTTGAACCCATTATACAAGAAGTCGAGATAGTCACTACCCCCAAAATAAAATGGGCCTAAACCTTCAGCTTTCCTTTTCTTTGATGATCCTGGTTCCATTTTTATTAGAGACTCTTTGCTATGCTAGTATTTTATCTCATGCACTTGATTTTACTTTTGCGTTATATATTTTCCAGTTTTTGCTCATCGACAGAATAAACATTGCATTTATTGCCCCATTATCTAGGAGATGAAATCAGTGGCCAAGGCTGTACTTGCTAATTTCAGCATCCTTTATACAAGTCCAATGTCAACTCCTGAGCAGTGTGGATGAGATGATTATAAGTACTCATTTTGGTTGTACTTTGATCTTGTTTTATGAGAAAATTCTCTTTATACCAAAGTATATCTGCTTAGAATTAGGATATGGAACAGAAGAAGCAAGTGTGTTAAATAACTGCCACTCAGTGGCTATCACTTTGCAAAAATTCACAGATCCAGAACATCTAAATATTCTTCTTATATCAAGCAAGCGATGGGCAAACTCCCCATTGAAGCAACAGACAATCAGCAAGAAGATCAAGGAATCTCCATTCTAACACATTTACTGATAAATGAGATGTTAAAGTACATATTATTTTCCAAAATCAATGTCAAGCTCCTTGTAGCTGCTCACCCATAAGGAGGCTAGATTCATATAGAGGCTTAGCTAGATTTATCGGAAGAGAAAAAAAAAAGGTTAGGTCACAGAATCTTAGAAACTGAGTATATGTATTTTACCACTTGATCTAACAATACATTTTTGTTAGGGCAGAGATCCTTTGACTGATCACCTCTTACTCCAGTGGAGAAGATGCTTCAAACATTAGAGATATGGGAGAAATAGGCAAATGTTCCTATCTTAAAATATTTTGCAATCTCCACTTTCCTGGCTTCCAAGAACTTTATTTTAATACCTTTTAATACAAACCATTGTTGATTTGTGTTTTGAAGATGGAATCTCTGCCTCTAAGCAATACGGTTAAAGCGAGTTGCACCCATTTTACTACCTTTTTACCCTGGTCATTAAGCCAATCATGTGGTCATTAAGCAAATTTGGCTTTCCCCATTGACGTAGCTTGTCAGAATGCCCTGGGAAAGTTGCAAATAGCGATCATATAACCCTGGGATACTGCAACGCTCACAAATACGTGCCAATTGCCAATCACTCAAATTATGATCATGCTACCATGAGTCATGTGCACTCACTTTTTTCAGCAACATCTTAATTTCAAATGATAGTTAAAGAGATAGTCATTAAATACTGCATTATTATACGCTGCCCAGAATCACTTTCTGTGAGATGGCCAGCCCTATAAATTTGGTTAATAAATAACTAAACAAAGGCCCTGTCCCATCCAGATAAGACCATTCACTTCAATGGCTCACTTTCCTTAACTAAACCATCCTTCTCAATGTTAATAAATGGATGGAAACGAATCAAACAGAGAACCAACCTAAAACCAAGGAGAAATTTCCTGAAAGAACAATTAATCAGTGGAACGACTTGCCTCCAGAAGTTGTGGGTGGGACTACAGTTCCCAGAATTCCCAGACAATGCAGTCACTGTAATAGCTCAGCCTGTGTGAGGATCTGAGAAAGCTGCAATAGACAGAAAGCCCAGACCAATTAGTAAACTAGTTGAGTCTAAATGAAAAGGGATGCCTTACTTAATCCAGAGAGACAAATCCTTCCTTCCACTGATGATAATTAAAATAATTAAGAACAGAAGCAGCCAAGGTCTTTGTGGCCAGAGGGGGACACACACTTTTGTGTCTTTATTTCTTTCATTCTTTAATGGGAGAGCCAAAAGCTGCAGGCAGGAGGGCAGTGATATAATAAAATCACCAGAGGGGGTGGATGACAATTGTCAATCTAATTTTTCCCCCTACTATTTAATTTATTTGTTTGTTTGTTTTTTTAAAAGCAAAGTTTTTCAAGGAGGTTAACCTATTTATTATCTTGGGTTTTCTATCCAAACTCAGCAACCCATTGTGCAGTTACTATTCTATACATTGGCTGCCAAATTTGGGGGAATGTCATCTTGGGGGTCTTTGATTTTCCCCCCACAATCTGCTCTTTAACATATGTGTTTTTTTAAAAAAAAAACATTTCCCCTCCCTTCGCTGAAAAATAACCTTTGGAAAGTCTTTATAGTGTGGCTTTTTTGTTGTTGAAGTGAGACAAAAACAACAACAACCAGAAAAGGAGAATAGTTTCCGTTCACATTCGGCCTTTGTGCCACTCTCTATTCTGCGTCTAATTCTGATATAAGGACAAATCAAAATTTTAAATTCATCGCTTGGAAGCATATGCATTTCTGCTCGGCATCTGTTTTTCTCCTTCCCCAAAGATTCCTGCCTTAAATTATTTCTGTTTAAGAACTCGATCGGGGAATTAAAGTGTTACAATTAACTGGTTAAAATGCATGGAGTATTTTTGAGGAAGTATTGCCTAAACAAAGAGGAAAGGTTCTAATTAATTATAAGGTTTTTTTATAAAAAAAAAAGGAGAGCTTTACATCCAGTTCTAATCACTTAACAATGAACTGCAGAGAAAGGCAAGGGAAGTTATTTTCTGCTTCTGTACAGTGAATAAAACCAATGGGAACCTTTGTATATAGTTATCAGTGGCAGTTAAAACTGCTTAGGAAAGCAACAAATCTTTTGTTCGGTTGACAACAGTTATTACAATTAATTCATTTTGTGATTGGTACTTGCACTGAGTGACAAGGTACTATTTTACCTCGGTAAAAAGTTAAAGCGGTAATGCTTACATGTGAAATAACTCGGCAAGCTTGTTATCACTCCCGAAATAAAAGGAAAGCAAAAACGCCAAAGGCCTTCCTGATCACTGTACTTATATTTATCAGAAGTTCAGAGCCCTCTCCCCCTACAAATACACTTCCCATGAAGTTAAGAAGTGAGAATTAGGGAGAGGGAAGTGTCCAAGGAATGACAAAGTGGCATGACCTCTCTAAATCAACCTGGAGATCATCACCAAATGCTTTAGCCTGCGACTCTAAGAAGCACCAGCTAGTATTAATAGGCTTCAGAAGACCTATTTATGTTTGGTTCCTTGTTTTTTTAAAACCATTTTTCAATGTTCTGGCAGACCACACCAGGAACACTGTTATGAGTTGTAGCAGTGCTCCAATATTTGTGGGGCTGCCACAAGGAAGAGGGGCTCAACCTATTCTCCAAAGCACCTGAAGGCAAAACAAGAAGCAACGGATGGAAACTAATCAAAGAGAAAAACAATCTAGAACTAAGGAGAAATTTCCTAAGAGTGAGAACAATCAACCAGTGGAATTGCTTGACTTCAGAAGTTGTGGGTGCTCCATCACTGGAGGTTTTTAAGAAAAGACTGGACAGTTGTTTTTCTGAAATGGGCCTTGTGCTTGAGCAGGGGGGTGGAAAGAAGACCACCAAGGTCTGTTATTCTGTTATTCTGATTCCTTAAATATATGGTGAAGCCTTTCTTTCTCCCTCTCCTGAATCTTGAAATGTAGATAGCTTATTGAACCCCAGATCTAGTATTATGAGACCAAGAATGAAAAGAAGATACAAGTTGCCCATATTTTGCAGAAAAAAGCCAGTTGTGTTATTTATAAAAGGGAGTAGAATGGGAATAAAGATTTAAACTGGAAATCTACTTCCTAAACTGAATTCTTGCTACCAATTTAAAAAACCTGGTACTCTGCAGTACCATTTGTTGTTGATCACTCAGCTCCTTCCATCATTTGTGCCTCAGAATCTAAACATCAAGCAACTCTTCCTGCTTCTATTAGAGAGGTCTGAGTTCAAGCCACATTTTTGAACAATCGTCATCTTGGTCCCAATCAAGCCACTCCTGTTAAGTAATCATTAACCTAAGAAATTTATATCGCCTTGCACACCAAAATATTTTCTAAGCTTAATAAAAGGCAGTAAAAATGGATTGGACATCACAATTGGAGACAAACTTCTATTGGGGCTACTAACAGCCAACTCAGTTGGCAATTACTACAGGATTAGAATCAAAATGATGGATGCCACAAAGCAAAAATGATGCCGAAAGAGAAACAAAGACTGGCCAAATTACGGTATAGGAAGTGCTATATGAAACTGACATATATATGGTGTTCTCTTTAAACCTGAAACTGATATGGAGATGGAGATGATGTAGATGTAGATGTATAATATATATATATATTGTTTTCTGAGGTTTTCGCGGGTATTTGTATATAGGTCTTTGGTTGTTCGGGTTTTCTCCCACGTAAAATTGGAAGTGTCTTGGCGACATTTCGACGAAGTCCCATTCGTCATCTTCAGGCTGGTGCTTTCAGCTTCGTGCTTTGCTGCTCAAAGCACGAAGCTGAAAGCACCAGCCTGAAGATGACGAATGGGACTTCGTCGAAACGTCGCCAAGACACTTCCAATTTTACGTGGGAGAAAACCCAAACAACCAAAGTCCTACATACAAACACCCGTGAAAACCTCAGAAAACATATATATATGTATGTATGTACGTATGTATGTATGTATGTATGAATGTATGTATGTATGTATGTATGTTATGTATGTCAGTTTCAGGTTTAAAGAGATTTAAGTCTTCTTCCCAAACCACATCATGAGGACTGAACATGCTTAGCAATCACATCAGTTGCAAAATAAAAAAGAAAAATGGTGAAAAGTAAAGGCCCAACAGGCATTTTCTGAAGAAAAACCTGGCTGTCAGGAATCAGGATTGAGAACAACACATCATATCTTGCTGCAGCCCCTATTTGTGCATTTTTTAAAAAGTGAGTGTTTTAAATGCCTTCAAGTCAGTGTCAATGGTGACGGCCTGGATAAGGCTCTGCAGTTTTCTAGTCAAGATTTGGGAAGAGATTTCCATTGCCTGTTTTGTAGGGCTGTGGGAGAGGAGCTGGCCCTAAGTCACCCAGCTGGCTTTGTGCCTAAGGCAGGACTAGAACTCTCCGTCTCCCAGTGTCTAATCTGACGCCTTACTTGCACTGCACTGGCTCCCCTTATTTGTAAATACTCAGTGTGAAAAATGTGTGCAATCCACATTTGTGACATCTCACGTTTCTGAATGGGTAAAGACTGGGTAGCCCTTTACGGTAATTTCAGCCACGCAGTTTTAAGAGCCGCTTTGGATGTCATTTCAAATAGATCTTATCCACATCTTATACGGATCTGCAGTGTAATTAAAATCATGACTGGATAATTATTAATAATTTATCATATAATTAATTATTTCCTATTAATAACAAAATGAATAATTCACAATACAAGTAATTAGGTCTTATTAATAATAAAATTAATAATTATTACACTAAATAATATATTTGGGTATTTTCCCCACCCCCCCATCCCATTCCATAGCCAAAAATAGTCCCACAATGGGGGAAGGGGGAGCAATTAGACAGATCCTGCCTCCAAAAATGCAATTTAAAATGTGCAATACACACCCACACCCACCCACACCCCCCAAAAAGCTAATAAGGAACTGGGAGGAAGATATACGTTTGGTGGAAATACTTAAATGGAGCAATGAGTGAAAAAAAACCATCTGTCATAAAGGAAGGGTAAGGCAAATATTACAGCAACAGAAATGCAAAATTATAGATTTAGAATTGTAGAAACAATCCTGAACATCACAAGAATTATTTGAATTCCATGCGTACATTTTTAAAGCTGAACAGCAAAAGGGATAAATAACTTGCAAGATAGCATTTTTAAATACATCTTTTTATGACTACCAGACTAGTGAGATTCTTGCTGAGCTCCCAAACAAAAACTAATTGTTAGCTCTGACTACTCCTTAATATATCTACTTTTATTCTCCATTAAGCCCAGCTAAAGCATTGACTTAAGAAAGAATCATTATAAATCCCATTTTGATTTTTTTTATTAGAGGTATTTATCACCTTCTCCAAATCAATTCTGCATTTTTAAAAATTAAAACAAATAACTATTTGCAGCTTAATCAATACTAGTATACATGCCACTTAAAAAGAAAAAAAAAATAGATTGCCAAGAAATATTCTTTGGTTGCACCAGTCCAATTTCAGTTCAAATTCAATATTTAATAAATAGAACCTTCATTGCCTCTGCAGAGAACCATCATAAAAAATGCAAAAGGCTTCATGGACACCAATAAGCTTGAAGGAAGAGAAAAAAAAGGATTGCCACAGGCTTTCAAAATAGTGTAGTCCTTCTGGTGTGTGAGTTCTAGAAAGGAGGAAAGAAAGAAAGAGAGAGAGAGAGAGAGAGAGAGAGAGAGAGAGAGAGAGAAAGAAAGAAAGAAAGAAAGAAAGAAAGAAAGAAAGAAAGAAAGAAAGAAAGAAAGAAAGAAAGAAAAGAAAAGGTCTTTTAAACTGTAGTGGCTTGATTATCTTTCTCTTAAGGGCACAAAAAGAGAACCTTATATAATAGCTAATTTGTACATCTGCGGTTTCTCCCTAACTCATGTAGGCACCATATGTTTTTAATTATCATAATAGCCTAAAGAACCTGTTCAATGGGAAACACACATGATCTCTCTCTTTTTTTAACTGCTAGTTTGTAATTTAAACAAGTTTTAACAGAAAAAGTCTGGCTTGAAGAGAATGGCAAGGATAAAGGTCTAAAAATCCAGCTGTTGACCTCTGAAAGTGGGAACTAGAATCCCACCCACGGAGGAGGGACTAAGTCCACCTTTCTTGACAGACGTAATTGGTCACAGAAGAAATTATTCTTTAGGACCGTCAAGGATTTCTGTCTACCAGATTTAGATGTCTCACTGTTAGAGGCAGAAGCTAAGACAATAGGACTAAGGTCCATAAGCATTAGATGCCACCAATCAAACTTTCCTTTTGTAAGTGCAACTTTGAGGTGAATCTTGCTGAAAAATAAGAAATAGCATTCCATCACTTCTACTTAGCTCATGTTCTTTCATCTCCCCCCCCCCCTCTCCCCATTGAACCAAATACTGGAATAATGGGAACTGTTTCCAGCAATCCTGGACAATGTGGCAGAAGAAATGTGTAAGTTTACAACAAACCACGATCCTACAAACTTTCCTAGCAATTTCAAGGAACCTACAAAGATTTGGAAATAAATGTTTCTTCTTGGAGAAGTTACGTATAATAAAACTCTAGATTCTAGGGAGTCATGTTAAGAAGTAGTCTTCAATCTTTTCTGATGCAGGAAAGGTCATTTTATAGTGCCCATATACACTATAAGGCAGGGATGCGCAATTAATTTTTCCAAGGCCATATGAGGGCAAGGAACACATGGTGACTGCACAGAGTTAGACTCAATTTGAGGTCTTCTCCTGGCCCCTGCAGCACAATTATCCCAAAGGTGCTTTTTCACAAGGCAACTGGACTTCCTTATTTTTCTTTGAAGACGTTTCACTTCTCATCCAAGATGCCTCTTCAGAAGTGAAGAAGCTTCTTGGATGAGAAGTGAAACGTCTTCAAAGAAAAATAAGGAAGTCCAGTTGCCTCGTGAAAAAGCACCTTTGGGATAACTATGACCTGGATGACTGAGAATCACCACAGACACAAAGAGATCAGAGCTCCCCTTTAGAAGGGACAGTTCAAGTTAATGTGTTCCATCGTGTCAATTATTCCTCCACCAATGGACACAGTCTCTGAAGGGATCTTTCAGCATCTTCCTTCAGTAATGGCGGTTGGGAGGACATTGAATCTGGCGAAGGATAAAGACTTTTTAAATTTTGGAATCATTATGTGACTAAATATCTGGCTGGCTGGAGAAGATGTGCAGAGTGGCTCAGAAAGATGTTTTCAGATGGAGAAGCACCTCTCACAGAAAGAACCAAAGTGCCAATGTTTGAAGGCAAATGCATAGACTTACTGAAAGAGGATGGATTTCAGACAATGCAGCATGGCTGCATTGCTAGCTGGGTTGTTAAACAGCTTAGTTGGCAGTGAAATAGCCTCAAAACACCAGAAGCCTTGAGCCCCTGCTTCTTAACCGCAGACCCTGGACCTTGAATTACTTATTAGCTTTTGACCTGTAATTAAAAAGTTTGACACTGCTTTGCATTATGTGCCTCTTTTTCACTTCACACTCCTCACAACCAACAACGATTGTGTCTTGCATTAAGCACCGCTTCTTGAGTTCAAAACCCATTATACCAGCTCTTACCTTACTTTGTCTAATGGAGCATCAGTTGCTTTCCTACAGTCCAGAAATGTCATTAACCCTCTTCCATACGTATAATCATATTAGTATTATTTAATACTCATTAAGGAGCATTAAGAACTCCCGTTTCCTATACGTTCCAGGTTTGCAGATATGGTAGCAAGTGCTGGCTCTGTTATCTTCTCAGTTTACAACCACCCCCCCAACCCTTCTGAAAAATCTCTAAATTTCTTTTTAAAAGAGACTGCACCAGGACTACTGTGATCCCATCTGTAAACCACAATGGCAGTACAACGCGCAAAGCATAAAACTCCAAGTCCCCACAGGCAGCATCTGTCTTTCTATAACCAATGGGCCATTATCTTGTAAATAATTCTGATTAAAATCTAGGAATCTCCCCAAACAAACAGAAGGGGAGCTGATGGTGAGAATATAACCAGTGGGAAGGCAAAAGGTTGGGCTTTCTTGTGTCTTGATGCACCAGGTTTGAGGATGAGCATCTACAGGTAGTCCTTAACTTACAACAGTTAGTTTAGTGACCGTCCAAAGTTACGTCACTGAAAAACGTGACTTATGACCGTTTTTCACACTTATGACAGCTGCAGCATCCCCTGAATCAAAATTCAGATGCTGAGCAACTGGTTCATATTCATGATGGTTGCAGTGTCCCACGATCACCTTTTGTGACCTCCTGACAATCAAAAAACGTTACTAACGTAACAAATGCCATGATTCGTTTAAGAATGGGGGGCAAGAAAAGTCGTAAGATGGGGCAAAGTCCCTTAACAAATGTTTCACGTAGCAACACAAAAAACTGGGGCTCAGTTGTAGTCCTAACTCAAGGACTACCTGTAGAGAATAAACTTCTGTGAATTTCTAAAAGTGTTTCAGTAAAGCTAGTAGAAAAACAATATCCAAATGAAACAGCTCAGATCTTTATCCTAGTCAAATATCTTAGTTATCTTAGTTAAATAATATAGTAACATTGGAGTAACAGCTTGACAAATAAATGGTCTTACCAGAAATCCATTTTATAAAGCTAGGTAGTTGAAACAAAAAAGAAAAATCTGAATTTAAGACAATGCATTATATAAATGGCTACAAGGGGGAAAAAAAATCCATCTGCTTCTTTTCCTGCCTTCTTAACAAATTTAACATGTCCCTGTCTTATATGAGGGAAAACAAATCTTCCTTTGAAATAGATGCTTGGAATAAGTATAACATTTGTTACAGAATCTAAGAGTAGTATATGTTTGAAGCAGTGCCACCCATAAATTTTACAACTTATTTTGCCTTCCAGTCCTCAAGCAATTTCATGAAAGACTATTTACTTTCAAACTTTCCTTCAAAGGAGAACAGAATTGCAGTGAAATTTTCAAGTCTGTCAAAGGTCTTCTCGCCTACTTCACGGGTCTTCTCCCTTACTTAGGAGTAGCCTTGCCTTTCCCTGTGCAATCTTTTCTCCAGGAGTCTGAAAATTATCCCATTGCAAGAAGCTCAAGGAATCGTCTCATTGGACTTTTTCAGATTTGGGTTCACTAGAAAGCAAAAATGATAGAATAAAACCCCGTGAGATTTATAGGGGCAACTAATACGGGCAGACTAGAAATATCAGTAGATGAGATAGGCTGGCCACTTACCGTTTGCCCTTTCTGAAATGCACGTGTGGGACGGGCTCACACACTGAATGATTGCAGCTGTTTCAATTTTGCCCCGTTGTACCTTCCGAAGGACGTGTGAAATTTCACTGCAGAATTAGCACCATGACTAGCACCGAAACCTCTGGTTCACACGCTTGATCATGGTTTGACTAACAATATCCTGTCAATTAAGTTGTAATCGACATTGATCTGGGTTACACCTATGCTCATTAAAACTCATACACTGGTCCTTTAATAGAATGGCACCAGTCGAGCATGGACAACACCATCTATTTATAGTGTTGCCTTCTTCGAGAAAAGGAACACGATCCAAGGTATCCCAACATATTTGGCCTAAGGAATGCATTAATTAATTAATTAAAATCTAGGGTATTTATATCTTACTTTCTTCCTTAACAATCATGTACAGTTTTTAGAAATAGAATTAAATCATACTTAGTTTTTAAATGGGGTTTAACTCAAATGGATGTGTTGATGGAATATTATATGGTTTGGCTCTTATTAATTGCTCTCTTTGTTATGATTCTTGAATAGAATAGAGCTGGAAGGGACCTTGGAGATCTTCTAGTCCAGCCCCCCCCCTGCTTAAGCAGGAGAATCTATGCCATCTCAGACGAGTGACTGTCTAGCCTCTACTTTGACTACATTGTCAACATACGCCTAAAGTTGTCTTTCTTGAAAAATTGTAGTCTTTTTTTTAAATGAAGTAATATAGTAGAAATAAAATAGAAGATGGACTTCTAGTTAACTGATCATAAATTCACCGAGAATGAATAGATAACTAACTGCACTGTCCAACATTTAGAAATCCAACTTTTTATTCTGTTATTCTGTTAAGAGAGAGAGAAAAACATCCTGTCAAATAGATGATATTAACGGGGTAATCATACAGCTAAGAAGGGGAAAAGTGGGCACGATGGCTCAGTGGTTAAAGACGCTGTGTTTGTCAGCTGGAAAACTGATAGCCCAGTGATGGCGAACCTTTTAGAGACTGAGTGCCCAAACTGCAACCCAAAACCCATATTTGCATCTTTGGGTGCCAGGTGGGTGTGGTCCATTGGCTGGGTGTGGTCCATTGGGTGGGCATGGCTACAGTGGTAATGGCAGATTGGTTGTGACTAAAAAGTTCAATCAATCAATTCCAACTTTGCAAGATCTTTTTTTTCCCCACAAGAAGTTGAAATTAACTGATTGATTGAACCTTTTTTTTTTTTGCACATGGCGGTGGAGGCCTAAAGCAAAAAGGTTTTATAAAACCCAGCTGAAGGCCTAGGACTGGGGCGATGGCGCGCATGCCCACAGAGAGGGCTCTGAGTGCCGCCTCTGGCACCCATGCCATAGGTTCGCCACCACTCTGATAGCCTGTGTTCAAGACCTGAGCACAGCGCGACCGGGTGAGCTCCCTTTACTTGCCCCAGCTCTTTTCCACCTAGCAGTTTGAAAGCACGCAAATGCGAGTAGATAAATAGGTACCACTTTGGTGGGAAGGTAACAGCATTCTGTGCACCTCGGCTTATGGTCTGTTGGCCACATAAGTATGGAACATAGTCGGACAACGCTAGATCCTTCAGTTAAGAAACAGAGATGATCACCGCCCCCTAGAATCAGACACGATTGCACAGGGGAAATCTTTACCTTTAAGGAGGGAGAAGTGTGCACTCTGTTCTTTAAATGTAGGTGAGTTCCAAAGTTGAAGAAGAAGAAACTAAGAATGGAATGCAGAACCTTAGAATTTGGCAACGAGTCAGGTTCCATCAGTTGTACTCTTGCCGAAAGGGTTGACCGTGCGTGGATGTGAAGTCCATTTATCTTGCATAGCAAAAGAAGGTCTTCATGGATAAAGGCACTTCGACTAAAGCGATGGATCAATTTCCCTTTCCTTTCTCCTATTTTTCAGTTTTTGCAAGACCTGTGAATGATTTAGTTTGCAACTTTGCGGAATTAAAGGTCAATGGTTGTAGCCAAGGTCTTGTGCTCATGAATCATTAGTGGGCAACACAGTGACTTCTGGTCAACTTGTACTGCATGTATCTGGCGTTCTACAAGTGTTCTGATTAACCTGTGTTTTTCTGACATGCCTTAATATTCAAACCAGCCAGAAGAGATTCGCTGTGTATTTGAAATATCTTACTTCTGAAAAAAGAATTTTTATTTAACAGGAAGCCTCGTGAAGGGAGATACTATATCATGCTGTTTCAAGAAACAAACAATAAACCCATCTGTAACCACGCCCAATTAAAATATTAGATTGAAAATACATGTGGAAAAGAAATTCCCTTGGGAATAATTGAATTAAATTAAGGCTGCAACCTTAAATAGACTATTCTAAAGTAATGTTGAGGTTACTGAAAATTGCTTCTGGGCTGAATGGATTTCATCTGAACACATTCAACTTGGCCAAAATATGAAAAGAAAAGAAAAGAATTCAAAATCCCAGTGTACCTTAATTAATTTCACTTCCTGGATAGTATTAAGAATTTGGATTTTCAACTTTATAATTTATTTCACAATGAATTTGCTAGATGTTCCTTGTTTTCAAGGGGATCTATATCTGTCAAACATTACTTATTTCTGCTCCATTCTGGCATTCAAAATTCTGATTATCTGAACTAATCCTGCAGTATATTGGGGTTCCCCCCCATCCCTTTATAGAAATGTCTAGGGCGTCATAATACTCTGGATTCAATGAATGGACCTCCATATGCAGCTAGGTGAGAACTATTACATCTCTCCTCTACCTTGTGTGTGTAAAAGGAGATCTTCCCACCCCCCCCCCCCATCTAAATACCCAGCTCCTAATTCTAAAAGCAATTTCCTGGCAAATGAAGACCAAGAAATGGAAGACCAAACCATCATAAATTTACAAACTTATTACACAGTTCTAATAGTTCATTGTATTGACATTCTACTGCAAACAATCCAATGTTTCAGCCTATGTAAATTAGCATATAAAAGCAACAGTTGGGTAAAATCCTTCTTAGGACGAACTAGAGTGTCATGAAAGAGTGTACATGTTGGTGAGTTCCTTTGAACTCCTCAATTGGGAAAAATTCAGTTTTTTAATTTATGGGTTGTTTGGGGTATTTTGGGGGGTGATGTATCTGAAGGTCTTTAGAAAGATGTTTTGGGGTTTTTTTCCCATCATGAACCAGCTATCTTTAAGAAGTAATTTAGAATGTACATCCAAAACCACTGCAAGCTGTGAAGATGGAAAATCAATGACTTCCATTTGTCAAAGCAATACTTATCAACAGCCTGAGAAGTGTGTTATTCTTCACTGTTAAAAAGAAATCCTGTTAAGCAAATAATCTCTAAATAAAATGTTGCCAAATCTATATGTGGATCACTTATAGCTGATATGTAACTGGGGAAAAAAAAACATCCCACAGAAAAATGTTCTGGGTTAATTTCAAAAGCAAAATCAGATCCGTATACAATGGAGACATAGCTTTCATGATCCAGTGTCCTGATTTCAGCTCCGTTGTTATAGCATCAGATGTGATTAAGTAGAATTCCAATACACAAATATTCCATTGTGCAGCTGGGATATAGTCTTGTCATTCTCACAACCAATAAAATCCAATTGAGGAGTGAAGATGTTATTTACAGCTTCAACCTTCTGACTTTTTTCAGTGTTGGATGTTTTTGTTTAAAAGAATTGCTATCCAGGGGAAGTGCTATGAGGGGGGGAGGGAGGGAGAGGGAAAGAGGGAGAGAGAGAGGGAGAGAGAGAGAACAATCTCACACTGAGTCTAGATAAATGTTAGTTATCTCACAAATGCTGTATTATATTCCCAAGCATTCCAAAATAATATAATTGTTCAACTGGTGAACTACAGATTTTTCTCAGTATGACACAGAACACTTAAATGTCAGGTCCTGACTCATGGTGTTTGGATGGTATTAAAAAATAATAATAACCTACCAATATGTTATTCAAAACTGACAGCATTAAGTAAGATATTGAAGGGGAGGAAGAAGAGAACAGAAACATATAATTAGGAGATAAGCCACTGAAAAAAATTCTCAGGTATAGGCTAAATTCTTCTGGCAAGCCCCATATCAACAGAATGGTTGTGATGGGTAGTCAGTATGGTTCCTATCTCTACCACCATTACCTTTGCCAAGTTCTTCTACCTTTGCCAAGTTTAAACCTGAAAAGTTGACATGGTGCCCTTAAAATTTCGTATGAAGCTGGAAATGGGGAATCGGCAGTGACTTCTGCCTTCTGTCTGCCTTGCCTGTACCTCCTGCTACAGCCAGGAAAAAAGATTGTAAATATGTCACCCAACAGAAAAGAGAATGGGATAAGTTTGGAAAGAGATAGGTGGGAAAAAGAGAGAAATGATCTGGCATCATGTGAATCTTCAGTCCTGCTCAGTTATGCTTGAAGTCCTGCCATGAAGGTCGAGTTCATCTCCAAGGCATTTTCTCAAACCCATTTAAACACAGGCTTCTTTCACCAATTATTAAGTTATTAAGTTGTGGGGAAGGGAAGGGAAGGGAAGGGAAGGGAAGGGAGGGGAGGGGAGGGGAGGGGAGGAGAGGAAGGAAGGAAGGAAGGAAGGAAGGAAGGAAGGAAGGAAGGAAGGAAGGAAGGAAGGAAGGATGCAGGAAGGAAGGAAGAAAGAAAGAAAGGAAGGAAGGAAGGAAGGAAGGAAAGAAAGAAAGAAAGAAAGAAAGAAAGAAAGAAAGAAAGAAAGAAAGAAAGAAAGAAAGAAAAAGAAAGTTGGGGCTTTTATATAAGGTATTTGGGGGGGGGGAAACAACCAGTTGCTCTGCTCAGTTTTCTGTTTAAAAAGAAAAGGAAAGAGAAATGAAAGAAATAAGCACTTCAAGCCGGATTTTGTCTTTCAGTTTTTTGGCAGTTCAGCTGTCGAGTGAATTAACAAAATGAGTCCAAACTATACTAATGTTTAACAGCTTTTTAATTTTATTAGCAACACCAAGATAAGTTATTGAAGCATTGTTTTTAGTATTGTTTTACATTCCATTCAGAAATGACCTAACTTGGAACTCCATATACATTTAAAGATAAAGTGTGACACTTATTCAGAAAGCAACAATTATTAAAACTTACATGCCTTCATTACCAAGAAACCTTAATATATTTTCTAATTACTTCCAACAATACTCTATTTCAAAGCACATGATAACCCAGCAGAAGTTTTACACATTTCACTTCAATCACAGGTTTTAAACTGTGGTCATCAGTGTGTTATTCATTGAATTTCACTGTCATTTCTTGACGAAGGAAAAAAAAATAATTATCCAGTACCCAACATATTAAACTGGAAGCATTTCTCAAAAGAATATGAAAAAAAGATAACTACAAACATTTTTCCCCTCCTAAAGTATTACAAAATTTGAAACTAGTTCAAACTGAAGTAGAAATGACAATAAATAACCTTTTAAAAAGGAAACTTTTCACTTGTATGGAAATCCATACTTCTAAACTCATATGCCTACATTACAGAACATATACAAACCCTTTCATTTCGTATTGCTGCAATTACATGTTATAGTGAACACACATTATAATTCCTACTGACAAATATATAGAAATTCCTCTTTGATTTAAAGAGTTAACAGAGCAACAGGTATAATTACACTTGTGCCAAGTGACATGATAATTTAGGAACAAGAAGGGGAAGAAAAAAAAGCAGCAATTCAGAAATGCAACAAGATTACACATTTTTACAAGAATAAAAGGAAATCCAAAATAGCCGTTCTTATTTTTTTTTAAATAAAAAAAAAGTTATTGGGGTCTCTATATATGACATAAAATTCAGATCAAAACAATGACATATGACTGTTTTATCATCTTGAATGACTGCCATTCCAGTCTCACTCCACACATCTGAATATCCTATTGATTTCCATAAGAATTACACAAGAATAGTTTTCTGCTAAATTACAGCCTACATTTTTATGCTATTTGTGGTTTAGTATGATAATTTAAGTTATACAAAACCATGGTTTTGAATACAGTACTGTAAATACTTATAGTCGTATTGCAACTAGAAGAACAATGAAGGAGATCAAAGGATAACTTTTTCTCAGTTTTTGGAACACTTGGATTAGACCAAGGGTGTCCAATCTTGGCCATTTTGAAGACCTGTAGACTTCAACTCCCAGAATTGTTGAAGTCCACAAGTCTTAAAGTTGCTAAGGTTGGACTCCCCTAGATTAGAGACATCAGATGTCCCATATTTTGAAGAACTGGCCCTGGTTTGAAAGACTATAGCAGAATAATCCAGAATGTTACAAACAAATTATTGTTGCTGAATTGTCTGAAATACAATCTCATTTAACTTTTAAAAAAATCTTCCAAAACTATAGTTTAATTATCTTATAGCTGCAATTTGAATTACACATAGATGCTTGAGTTTGTAGTCTTAAGACATTGAATATTTTGGTCATAATAATTCCCCAATAAATCAGATTAAACCTACTGTCCTACATTCTTGTCTGTATTGGAGCATGGTCTTAAAATTTAGTTGCATATAAAGGAATATTAGAAACTGTCTTTGCATAGAACAGAATGCAAAGGGATTAATTATTATACTTGTATCTAGAAGTGACTACAGCTTGAATGTGCTTGAAAGTGGAAGGCACAAAGACTGCCACTGAATGAGTGCTCTGGAAGTACAGAAATTGTTTTGATCAAAACACCATCATTTACTACAATTTTGGATCCTCTACGTAATTTGGAATAGCTATTGTTCCTTTTTTGTGCATTTCAAATGACTTCAACAAATGAGACCCTACATTTACACTGTGATGAGATGGGAACCTGATTCTCATGTCTTGTCCCTTATTCTCATTCTAAATAACTAAATAACTCTGGAGTAATGAAAATGTTGCCTGTTTTGTATGAAAAATGCATATCTGTCTCTGGAAACTGGGACCAAAAAATTTGCTGGATTTTCCAGTCAACTTCCCATTTCTGAACTGGAAAGAGCAGGGGAGCCTTTGACCATAGCCAAACATTCTAACTTGGATATTTGTCTTGTTTGAAATCAGAAGACTCATTCAACTCTAACGTGAGATAGCCAAAATATATATTTAATGTTAAAGAATGGTGAGGTCAAATCACCCCAATATTGCAACTGTCCCCAGATGAAAGGCAGAAAAGCTGGGCTTCTCTGCTAGGAAGTCACTGTTGATTCCGACAGTAGCTTTTTGAGCCAAAAATGTGCAGCAAAAAGGAAAGTAACATAAACAAGGCTAAATGTCAACAGTGTTTGCAGACTTACTGACACCATCCATTTGTTTGTACTGAAATGACTAGTGAACCATTTGGCAAATGCTGCGCTAGACACAGATCGGCCCTTTTATCCAGGAGTGCAAACTTCATTGGGTTGTTGGCATTCGACTTAATTAAAAAAGGAGGAAGGCCGTTTGAGTTGGGTTGGATATTGCCATGCAAATAGCAATGCATTGTCTACAACAGCAGCTGAAGGTCCAAGACTTGGAGCCAACTTTTGATCTCTGTTGACATAGACAAACACGAGGAGCAACTTCATTAGGAGCAGAAGAAACTTGCATCAGAAGGAGGACCTCAAGGAGGTTGGCTGAGAGTCAAGGGGGTCATCGAAATCTCTCTCAGTGGTGAATAAATTTGCAAAAATATGGGTCCCTCTTAGACAATGGGACATATATATACAGTGTGTATGTATACTTGAAAGTAATAGATCGTACATGTTTCCCTAGACCAGGGGTCTTCAAACTAGACCAGAGGTCTTCAAACCAGCGTGCCTGGCTGAAGAATTCTGGGAGTTGAAGTCCACAAGTCATAAAAGGGCCAAGTTTGAAGACCTCTGTCCTAGGGGGACTTTTATCCAGCATTATACACAGACATTGTGACATTTGGATCACAAATGTGCCTGCCTGTTAGATTTGCACACTGAAGGCACAAATCTCTTTGAGGTTTTTTTTTGGGGGGGATGAGTTTTTGCTTGCCATTAAAAAAACCATGTAAAATATTCTTGCAATAAATTGGTTGGAGGCAGTTTAAGCATGATACCTTATTCAGTAATAAGGGTATGGATTTTATTGAATCATGCCCTCTCCCTAGAGTGTACGAAATAATATGAGCTTGCTCAATAGTCCTTTATTCATTCTTCTTGTGGCTTAAATTTAACATGAAAATCTGTATACCTTACCATACCCTGCAAATAACATTTGCTTTTGGAAACAATGGGATGCTGGAATAAAGTTTAGGAGAAACTTAAAAATCAGAAGGGGGAAAAAAAGTATGATGGACAAAAATAGTCAACTAGGCTCTAAATGTCTAAAAAGGCACATCAGGTTTGGGATATTAGTCAGTAGCCAATAGAAGCAGATTGTGATATTATCTGCAAATTTCTAGATACAGAACAATCTTAGGGAAGGATCAGGAACATCTCTCAAAAGCATGAAATGATAAATTGAGTATCTATATTGACTCTATAGTATTCAGTTTTTGGTGCACCACTACTAATATTGTATACATGCCTTTTCTAAGAAAAACCTATCAGGTACAATATGGCTAGTTCTCAAGGAAACAAAGGACCTATTTAGTTAATGCTAGCCAATGCCACGAAGACATATAGATCCACAAAGACAAAAATGTTTAGGCTCATCTCCTCCCTTGAAAACACAATTTTGAATGCCCATTCATAATATTAATTAAAAAAGAGGTAGCAGATACTGAACGAAATACACAATATTCTATTAAATAGACCCTCTTGATGTGATAAGATTGCTATCTGTGAAAGAGGACCAATAATATCTAGTAAAACCACAAAGTTGTCTTCATATAAGCCAAAATGTGTCCTAAAATGAATTTTTAAGCATTCTATTATTAAGAAAGACACATAACAAGAAAAAAGGCAGAGGACATGACTACTCCAATTAGTCATGTATTCTCCTCTCTATATTTTTGCTAATCACTTAAATGTGCTTTGGAAGAATAGAATAGAGTAGAGTAGAGTAGAGTAGAGTAGAGTAGAGTAGAGTAGAGTAGAGTAGAGTAGAGTAGAGTAGAGTAGAGTAGGGTAGGGTAGAGTTGGAAGACACCTTGGAGGTCTTCTAGTCCTGACCACTTCAGACAAGTGACTATCCTGTCTCTTCTTAAAAACCTCCAATGATGAAGCACTCACAATTTCTGAAGGCGAGTTGTTCCACTGAAGTGGTGGAACTGGTGTGAAGTGAAGAAGTGGTGTGTACTAAACATCATAATCTACAGTAAAGTGTATAGTGGTTCACAATCCGTTGCCTCTCATACCTTTGCCCACAGAAAGACATACCTTATTTTGCTTATCATAAAGTATCTTTCAGCTCAGATGCATCCCTTCTAGCACCTTTGGGGGTCAATAAAAGCATTTTATGTGACTTTAGCACATAAAGTCCTACAGTGATCTATCACCAACTCAGAATAAACTTTTACTTTAGGGTCCCACTGAATCTCATGCTAAGCTGATTCCAAACTGTTGCTGGCTACTTCAACAATTTATGCAAGTGAAGCAAATTTGAATGAAAGCATAGATTGCTTGTGCCATAACTGAGCCTGATGCATGATGCTGAGTTGAAAATAAAGTAAGGCACAAGTAAGTGTATGTGTGTGTTTGTGTACAAGTCTGGGTCAACTACTCTTTTACAATGTAATATGTGACTAAACCCTAAAAACGTACTTGGTTTAATGAAAGACACTGGAACAAAACCCATCGTTCTTAATGATGATATTGCTTTGAGTTTGCTGCTATTGCCAATGAAACCAAGAAATATATCATACAATTATAATCTCACAAAATAAAATAATAAAATAAAATCCAAAATAAAATATGGATGCTGAAAGCAGGGGAACAATTTACTGTCTTGTGAATTAATAACTACTTTTATCTGAGTTAGGAGTGATTTGATTGAGGGGTGAAGCCTATTTCTTTATGTGGACTTGTGGACTTCAACTCCCAGAATTCCTCAGCCAGCGTGCCTGCCTGAGGAATTCTGGGAGTTGAAGTCCACAAGTCACAAAAGGGCCAAGTTTGAAGACCCCTGATGAAGACGATTAATAAAGACACCATTGCTTCCATATTAAATGAATCATTCATGTTAGGGGCAATGAGAATAACACATAATTGGAGGAACAAGGTGAAATGAATCTGAGGCATTTTCCCAGTTATCCAAAACTTAAAAAAAAAAAAATGAATGCCCCTATTATATGAGCTGAGTTTCATAATCTAGATTTGCACTATTAGGAACATTTTAGTTCATCAATTAGGAATGAGCAAAAATTATATAGACATTATTTAATAAGCACTCTACTGCATAACCTGAGATTCCAAATAATTGTGTGCCCCACCCCAAAGTTTTGACTATGAGCCCCCAAATCAAAAGTTGTTATCAAGTTGTATTTATATTACCAAAAGAGAAAACGTTAACTATATTAACTATATTTAATTTGAACTAAATTTAGAGATGAATTGAATTAAAGCAATTTAATTAATTTAATTTTTTGTTGTCCCAATCCTGCCCTCTACTCGTTTTATTTTTTTCAACCCAAATGTGCGTCAGAAAGAAATTAAATAAAGGGAATATCTGTCCATTGGTCCATCCATTAGCAGAGTAACTACAGAAATATAACAAAACCAGACAAGAGAGAGAGAGGTTGCTCAAAAGAAAAAGATTGAGAGAAAGAAAGACTGTGTTTGAAAAAATCCAGGAAATATTTCCTCCAGCGCTTCCCTATTGAAGAAACAGCTGGGTAAGGGGCTCATAATGTTGCCTTCTACTCGATTCTAAGACTTCTTTGCCCTTCCTTTCTGGCCAGGTGACTGAGAATGGAACTGCTTTCAACATGCTGGGGAAAAAAAATGGCAGAAGAAGTGAAATCTCTTTTCAAATTTTACAGTATCTAGCCTACCCTTTCCATCTAACAAGTATTCAAGCCAACTAATTTTTCTTCAAAAGTCAGTTGTGAAAAGATGGTTGATCTTTACTAAGGGTAAGAAAAACAGCTACTCTTTTCACCTCGGATGCTCCAAGTTTTCATAAGGTGGGACTCTGTGGGTCGCATGCTTCTCAGCAGCAGATACATACCAAGAAAAATACACGGGGAATACCCATAATCGATCTAGCAAACTGTGAAGTAATATTGAGTTTTGCCTGTATTCTATTTGAAAACATTGAGATCTAGGTTAGTCATAAAGCAAGGGTTGCATTGGCACTCCATTGGCCAAGAAACTGGTTGAATTGGGCTGAAAAGGATGCAAATATTTGCTTAGTTTTGTGATACCTGACATTAGTCTTCTATTAGCAGCTCCCAAAAGACTGGCTTCTTCAAATCTTCTAAATTCAACTCAATCTTCTAAATTCTCTCTTCTGCCTTCCCCCTCCCAGCCCAGGTTGGTTTACATTTAAATCAGTGGTTCTCAACCTGTGGGTCGGGACCCTATTTGGGGTCGAACAACCATTTCACGGGGGTCATCAAACAATGCAGTCCGCCATTTTTTCCCCTTTTCCTTAGCTGTGCTACTCCCTTTGAAAGCTAATAGAATAGACTCTCTTGAATAGAGTCTAATTCTATTGGCTTTCTAAAGCCAATAGGAATTGTCCAGGCTGTCTCTGCCCTGCTGAGCCCGCCAAAAGTCCTATTCTGCAAACGGTGCTGCACCAGTTTAGTAGTCCTCGACTTACGACCGGTTGAGTAGTCCCCGACTTATGACCGGTTGGGGGTCGCGGCATTAAAAAGGTTGAGAACCACTGATTTAAATGATACATTAGCTGTAAAACTAATAACATGTTTTGAATGAAGGTTCATCCCTTATTACTGTTGTTTACATGTATCTTTTGAGGAAGCATGCGTTTGGAGCACTAAACATCACCAACCAGCAAATATTTTCTGGTTTCTATCACGAAATACCATCAATCTGCTTTTCTGGGATCAGACCAAACCATAATCCTGTCCAGAGAATAGCTGAGAAATATATAGAGGAGGAGGAAGAGGAAGGGAAAGGATATTATACTTTGAATACAGTCCTGCCCTGAAATTAGCAACTTGGAAAGGTCATATTTTAGTTTCTTTGGGAAGTCCCCTTTTTGGAACGATGAGGTGGAATAGCTATTAAAAGGAGAGAAAGTGGGGCTTTTAATTTGCATAACATTAACAGCTGTCAATATTTTTCAAACTGTCAGAAATCCCACAGTGGGCATTTTTTCTCCGTCCCCCCCCCCCGGGCCTTTTTTTTTTTTTAAAGGAATTTGGAAAGCATTCTTTGCTCTGCATAGTTACAGATTCTGAGCTTAGAATGGTAAATGTGATTGGTTCCAAGTTCCCAGAATGTAACACATTATAGGCCCATGCAACGTGTAGCTTCAGCAAATTCTTCTTGAAACTATATATGTTTATGACCTGATGCCTTAAATGTCAAGAATTCAGAAGCTCAATTTTTTTCTCTCTCTCTCTCTCCTTTTAAATCAAAAATAATACTCGTGGGTGAATTTGAAAACATCCTTCAGATGGCTTGCCAGACATATAGCAAAGGACTAGTTCTGATGCCTCATTTGATCTATTTATTCTTCTAAGTGGCAAATAAAGAATCAGAGAAGGGGAAACCACAATGAAATCTCTCCTGCATGTATTCAATTCTAATTCAGTTTTTTTTTTTTTTGTTTTTTTTTTACTTCTGCCATGGAGACTTCTCCCTTGATGGAATAACTTCCAATTCAGGAAATCAATGGGGTCACATTTTTGGAATAAACTCCCTCGCATGTTTTTGAGATATGCAGTTTGAATGGGGTGGATTTGTGAATTGCAAACTTGAGAGGAATGACATAAGTTGTCTCTCTGACAACCCATAATATTTGTAAGCTGCTTACTCTTGTTTTACCCGTTGAGGCTCATTAGACATCACTTAAGACTATGTGCTTTTGCTCAGAGAAGACTTTTTCTGCTTGATGCTGTGCTCTCAGAATTTATGTTGGCTCTCACAAACTGAAGCATTTCAGTACATGTGCAGCTAGCCTTCAAAGCATTTCTTTCTTGATAGAAGGAGTAGCATCCATCTAGCAAAACTGTGAATGCAGTTATATGCTCCCCACCCATCTCCAAACTGGAGCTGACACATCGGATTATCACTTGCTTTGGGGTGACAATTCCCTTTAACTGGGCGATTGGAATGTTGACACTTCTTTTCCTGCAATGGTTCAACTCATGCTTTTGGCAGTCCTTTCTGTTCTTGAAGAGTGTAAAGTAGACATTAAAAGATGGATTAATAGAATCCTCAGATCTCCAAGGTTGTTGCATTTTGCATTAGAAGGGGTTCCAGAAGGACTAAGAGCCTATTTCTTTGCTGATGAGTTATATGGTAATCAAAGGAGGGGAAACAAACTTAACTAAAATAAGTCACGAATAAAAAGGGTATTAAATTTCTCCGTGGATATTGGAGTCCCCAAGTGGTGGCTCTTAAACACATCAACTTTCAAATCTTCCCACAATCAAAATCCATCATGCCAAAACTATATGGCAATTGTGTATATCACATGTTGAACTTCTTCACCCTGGCTAGACAAATTGACAACCCCATATACTCAGACAAATCTAGAAAAAAATATCCTGCCATTTGGTGACTCCAAAAATCATACTTTACTGCAAAATAGTAACTATATAAATATACTCAAGAATAATAATGATTTTGGATTTTTACATTTTAATATATGTGTCTATCATATTCATTATATCATTTGATGATCACACTATTTTCAATAAGAAAACGGAAACAGTAAGTGGTTTAATTTTTGAAAATAATGAAAGGTTATTTGCCTGATGAGGACTTTCAAAATTTCCCTATAAAAATATAACTACATATTGGAATAACTCACTGGATTTTTTTTTTATTTGAGTGTTATATCCTTATATAACATAAAGAAATTTGAAGGAAAAAAAAGCACGTTTGGCTAAGGCTTAACAAAGTGTCCAGTGTCTTTTCCTCAGTTCAAATGCTGAAAAGTTTGCAAGTTACCACATCAGTTTAAAAAAAAAAAAAAAAAAACCAAATCAGAATGCTAAAACATTGGAGCAGCAAATGTCCCAATCACATATTATAAATACAATCCTCTTATATAACTGCTAATCTAATTTAAAAGTACATGAATGTAATTTTTTTCTGAATGGCCTGGACCACATTAAAAGGCCACACTCTTCCACAGAAGCACCATTTATAGTCAATAGAGGTCCATGCTCTAGAACAAAGAAGACATTTATCCCATGGTTTTTGAAAGCCAGATTTTCTAACAAATATAACTAAACTTATTTAGTCATTTTGTATGGGGGTTTTTTTTTTGTTCTGAAATGGTCTGAAAGAAGGATTCTAAAACTTACCACACAAGTCAGGTCTCTTGATATATCCACTACTTCCTGTGCTACTACTCAGTCCATTAAAGGCTGCTAAGCCATCAGAGCTGTAGGCTCTTAGGACCGACAGCATGTTTACTTGCTTCTCCAGGACTTGTGGGGTTGACGTTGCTTCGGGTTTCATTACTACTTGTGCAGCTTCGTGGGGGGAAAGCAGGCTCAAAGTGTGCCATTGCTTTTCAGAAGACGGCAACGGTGAAATGAGTCCTTGTGAGTTTTTGGAGGCTACAGAGCTTTGATTGCTGTCTCCTCTGTCAATGCTATCTTTGCTTAGGTTGGGCAAAGGTTGGTTCATAAGGTCAGATTCGGGTTCAAGATCCTCCTCATCAATGGCTTCTTCCTTGGAAGACTCCATATCTTCAGAGGATGCAATGTCAGACAGGTCATCAGTAGCATTTTTATTAATGGGGTCAGAATGCAGCAGAGGTGGGTCATCTTCAGATTGGGTTTTGAGGTCCATGTCGGCAGTGGTACAAGAGTTATGTGCTCCACCGACGCCAGAGTAGACACCAAATTGCTTATAGAAGTCAGCTGCAAAATTATAAAAAGTGGAGTCCACGTGGCCAGGCCAAGAGGAATTCTTTTGTTCTCCAGAATCCTTGGATCCCTGGATCATTCTTTCAGAAGCCTCCACTTGACCTATCAGATTTGAAACGGCGGAATCTTTATTGGACTGTAAAGAAATTGGCAGCAGGTTGGCTTTATTTGTTGAAGCCACCGACTCTCTAGGTTGGTCTTTACCATTTCTAATTGATCCTAAAACACCATCTTTAAGTTTTGCTTTACCTAAGTGATTGGCTTGAAGGTGAAGAGCCATGAGTTCCATAGAAGAGGTTGTGAAGGAACAAAACAAGCAGCCGTGCCAAGCAATATTGTCTTGAATAGTAATTGATGAACCTGGAAGACTACCTGCATCTGGCCTTACAGAGAGATCAAGAGGTTCGTACTGGGATTTTTCTGCTTTTCTCTGCTTAATGGGCAACTTCTCCTCACTAGTCTCTGAACCCAAAAGTTTTGCAGAAAGGCAATCAGACAGGACTTTCTCTTTCTTTCCTTTTTCTTTCTTTAAGGAACTGAGGACAAAGCTGTCCATAAAAGCTTGAAGAGACCCTTGAAAGTTCACACCATTTCCAACCATATTATGATACGCTCGGCCTAGGTCAGAAAAACGTGTCGCTTTGGAAGGTGTGTCAGAACCCTTCATATTATCTGAAGAAACCTCAGAGGAGATACCAATTGAATGACCTGGATGATCTCCTGGAGAAAGCATTGCTGGTGACCACTGTTGAGATCCCATCCCACTTCGGAAATCTATGCCAGGAAGACCCTTGAAAGCTCCTCTCAGTATTTCAGGTCTAACAAACATGGATCCTTTACTTGATGTTTCTTCTTTGTGCTCTTGACTATGAGACTGTCCAGAGAGTGATCCAGCCCCATTCTGCCGCTCCCGGTGATGTCGTTCCAGGTGGTATTTCAATGATGCAGACTGGGTACCAGCATAATCACAATGGGGACATTTGTAAGGTTTCTCACCTGCAATTATCAAAAGGCAAATTTACTGGACAAAAAAACCAAAACAAAACAACAACAAAAAAAGAGCTTTACACTTCTACAACAATAACAGTTCCAAATGGCCACCAGGATCCATTTTCCCCCATAAGATAATTTCTTCCTTAATATGAAATTAAAATTTAAGGGTTTTTCCCCCCTTTAAACAGCTTTCTACAAGCTTGACACGCTATAAGCACACAATCAACCATCTCTTCTTTAACCTAATATGCTAAAGCTGCTGTAGAATTAGAAGATATGATTATGAAAATGAAGCAACACCATTCCACACAGTGATCATTAAAAGTACAAGCAGAGGGCAGTGGGTGGGGAGGAGAGAGAGAGAGAAAGTATATAACAAATGGATGACTACAATGTTTTTTCTGTATACAATAGCACTAAAATTTGTTTAAATTATACACATGGAAACCATTTTTAAACCTAAAAATTTTATGGCACTGTTACGCAAGACTGAAATGAATGATTTAAGTCTTGCTCTGCAGTAAATCATGGATATAATTAGCAAATGGCATTCTGCACAAGTAATTTATCATTATTTGGAGGGCACCATTCCAGAAGGATTCAAGGATCTGCAGACCTGCTGCATTGTTTCCAAATAAAGAACTATAAATATGGTTTATATAAAATATTAATGCAATTTTAGTGCATTGCAACTGCATCAGGCTAAGAACATATAGTTAAGATAAAAGGCAGTCGATAAAAATTAAAGAGAAAAAGAGTAATAAAAAGGTACAAAATAGATTCTGTTGCCCTGAAATTAATATTATCTACTTTTTTTTTTCAGTGCTTTAAATTTGCACTAATGGTTCCTCTTTTGCTTTAGTGGTAAAATCTGTAATTTACCTACAATAAAACCTCTTTGAAAGAATAAGGGTTGGCTTAAGCTGCGTTTTAAAATACATATGATATTTTTGGGTTATACATTTCCATCTCAGTGCAAAGCCCATATGGTTCTTTGATTTTGATTTCAAAGAAATGTAGGTGTCCTCCAGCACATATGTGAAATATTTACAGGCATTTACACATGCACACCCCAAAAAGAAAAGCTGGGTAGACAAACAGGAATGTAAATATATATATATAGGGGTGTTGCTTGAGTGGCTATCAAGGGATTCTTTAAAGACCTGAAAGCTGGACTTGTC
>NW_024100530.1:1052500-1065000 GCF_016545835.1 Crotalus tigris | reverse complement strand
TTGAGCTTTTCTAGCACCAATTTAGCTTTAACCATTAGTTGAATAGATTCTTGTATTAAAGATAGCAATAATAAACTCTTATGTGCTTTGAACTCAATGGATATTCCTGGTTATTTGCACCTGACATTAATCTAGATGGCACTACATAAGGATCAATGGAATTTACGGGGCAGGACTTAGGTCTCCTGTGGCAACGCAATGAACTAATGACAAGTTTAACCCTGCCTTCCAGCTCAGCTGCCTCTTCTCCTAAACCTTCTGTCCAAATAATATCCCTTGTTAAGGTGACCCACTCCCCTGTGATCTTGTGATCTGGCTGCAGCAGAATGGCATAAATGGGGGACAGTTGGTCCTTGGTACAGGCAATAAGGGTCAATGCTGCTGAAGACGAGGAGGAAATTAACAAAGGGAGAGAGAGAGATGGACTGGCCCCTTGATCTAGAAAAAAAAAAGATATAATGGAATGGATTGAGGATGTGGATTTCCCGGAGGGAAGGATGGAAGTGTACTCCAAAAATGTAAGAAGCAACTCAGCCCAGATATTATGTATGAGAGAAAGAAGGTGAAGGTGGCTTCTCCCTAATAGTTCACAGAGTATATTGTTGATAATAGAATGCTCCATTTGGCAAGATTTTTGTCCTTCTGTGAGAAACGATAAAGAACTCAGCCTCAAAGAACCATCAGCTGACATCAGAGAATTCTTGGATTGCAAAGCTGACAGCTTTACAACAAGAAGTTCATGAACCTGGCCATGGGTTGAAAGAGTGAGAGGTTATGTTTTGGCCTTCCCCCATCTCACTTTTCTTCATCCCACCTAATGACAGGGCCTGGTGTGCCACCTACTAAATGATAGTAAGAAGAACATGAATGTAGTTCTTGTGGGTTAGTCCCTGAGCCTCTGTACTTCGTATGCATTCCTTTCTTTTCTGTATAAAGGTATCACACTTTTATGAGGAAGCCTCACCTGTGTGTATCCTCAAATGAACTTTTAAGTGATGGGATGTCCTGAATGTTTTCCCACAGTAGGGACAGTCCTTCATGGTAGACCCAAGGCTCCTATCTCTGAGTAATGATGGTTGCTGGACGCCAGCAGATCTTCCAACTTCCTCTCCAACATCTGAAACAGAGAGAGTGTTCTCACATCACTTCAGCACATGTCAAGAAGTTGTTCTCACTCAAACTGCTAATGCAACACAAAGCGAAACATGTCAATACTACACCTGTCTGTTTCATTCTTTTAAATCTGACAGAATGCTGACAATTCATGTATTTTCTTGTTATTCTCTTAAATTATTTCATCTTTCCCATCATCGTTTTTAAGCAGCATATGGTACCTTTATACAGAACTGAATAAGACAAGAAAAGAAACAGCTGTGTCAGCAGCTGGTTTGATTTCTTCTTTTGCTTCATTCCTATTAAGTACTTTCTCATCCTTAAAAAAAAAAGAAAAACACAAAAAACTTTTCCTGTTTTTTTTTCCAGAAAAGTCCCCCCCCCCTTTCTTGCATTTGCTCGACTGTTAATATGCAGGCGTATGTAAGCCAAGCTGTGCATCCCTTTCAGAAGTTTGAAGACTAAAGAAAGCGGTAAGAACATTACTACAATTGATACTACTAATATTAATGGTATTAGGCGTAATGCACAGGAAATTAAGCACTTTTAAATATAAGCCTTTGCTTAATTCATTAAGTACTGTTGGTTTTAATAGAAGACTAAGCAGATGTGCAAATCTTTCACAATGAAATCAAGGAGATTTAAAACTGTTCACCCATTAAATGGACTCTACCCAATGTTTGTGGGAACTTGTCACATAAATTATACCAAGTTACAGCTTTTCTTTTATTCTTTTCTTTAGAGCGAGATGCCATCACAATTTAACTGTGTCACACGATTATTCCTACTTCATTCTGCCTCCAAGAGGCAAAAAAGAGCTTGAACCCACAGCTTTATCTCAGATAACTTCCACACTGGAATTATTTGCACCGTACCCTTAAACTGTTCTTGTTCTCTCCTGATGCCACTTTCAGAAAAAGCTGGCTTAGGAAAAACTGTCTGGACTGAGGTACCTTAGTTATCATAGTTAGCAGTGCAGTGATGATGTTACCGAGTTGGGCAATGCATCTACAGGCAAACAACCAAGCTCAGAAAGCACCAAAGACCCCCACAGTTTAACCTCAGCTAAAAATATTCTCTTCTATTGAAAGAATCCTTCTCCAGCCTCTACTCAAACTCACCCTAAAATGGGGAATCCACATCACCCACAGTAAATGATTTGACTCCCGATATACCTCTGACTTTATGAGATTTAACAATCAGAGGCTGACAAAGACAGAGAACACAGGAAATATGGAAAAGAAGAGCCAAAAAAAAAAAAACACCAATAAACCTAGAATCCTTGGTATCATGACAGTTCTGTGAAATGTCATCAGGGTTTAATACATATTAACACTGCATAGTTCCATAATATGGAAAGAAAGATGCGTATGATGTGCAAAAGATCGGAAATAGCTGCAAATATGCTATTTTAGCTGCAAACATATGTATTATTACTCTGTTTATTAGAATTATTTCCCTTTTGAACAGGAGCCCAAGATGATATACATATTGCTCCATCCTCTTGTGGTTCCCCCCCAAAAAAACAAACCTGTGAAGTAAGTTGGGCTAAGAGGAAGTGACTGACCCAAGGAAGGGCATCCAGCCAGTAAACACACAACTCCATCCAGTTGCCCTGACTCAGTCCCGAATTAAGGGATTACAGGGTTGGAAAAGAGAGTTATTGATATATTTTCATTGTGTTCTTTTCCATTGTTCATTGTATGGTTCCATTATTTTACTTCTGTTCTGTTTACACTCTTTTCATTTCTTCCTTGTTATCATTGTAAGCTGCCTAGGGTAGCCCCATGGCAAGATAAGTGGTAAATAAACCTAACAAACAAACAAATAAACTATGACAAATCAAATCAGTGCACAAACAGATATGTGTGGGAAGGAGCAGAAAGTCTGCAGCAAACCACAGTGAAGGGGAAACAAACAAACAAAAAAACTCAAGGAAAAATATATGTGAATTTTAGGGATGTATTTCCCTGATAGTCAATAAAGTAAATACATGTGTGTTTCTGAGAGGTGAAAAATGGTTAAAATATCTGTCCAGTAAATCACACACAATGTGGATATTCCCTGGACTTTGAAGCTTTGCTTTTTGTTTGAATAGAGTAGAGTAGAGTAGAGTAGAGTAGAGTAGAGTAGAGTAGAGTAGAGTAGAGTAGAGTAGAGTAGAGTAGAGTAGAGTAGAAGAGTTGGAAGGGATCTTGGAGGTCATCTACTCCAACCCCCTGCTCAAGCAGGAAACCCTATACTATTTCAGAAAAATGGTTGTCCAATCTCTTCTTAAAAACTTCCAGTGTTGGAGCATTCACAACTTCTGGAGGCAAATTATTGAAAATAATAAACAACTGAATAAAAAAAATACAAGAAGAAATTTCTCTGAATGTTCTGCTTGACATTCCAGCAAATTTTAACACATTGTAGATGTTAGCAAGCTGGAAAGATGCATGAATAGAAACACTGAAAGTCTCTACAGCATTTAACAGTAATGCAACTTAGAATCCATGTGGACCATGAAGCGACCACGAACTATTGTATATTGTTGGATTCCTCAAGAAACTTTAATTGTCATATTATTCGCACAGCACTCAACAGGAAACAAAATTCAAGAGAAGAAAATACTCTGAATTGTGCACAATTAAGACGGCACGTATGAAGTGGAAAAACACAAATGTGTGAAAGGATCCTTTTATTTTGTTTGCAGTTTCTATAAACATTATACAGCAGGGAGAGGGTGGAAAAATGCAGATCAACAGATAGCTAAAACTAACCAGCCACTCCAGATAAACCTATGGAATAAGAGTACTAGTTATGCTTTGCTAGATGTCACTCTTAATGACAGCTTGTTAGACATCTCTCTTTTATCTTGCTGCCTGGGATATGTGTGGACCAATAAAAAAGAATAAATTTGTAAGATAAACAGCTCACTTTGCAGATTTAAGAGACTGATTTTCACTTCACTCAGAATTGATATTCCCCCACCCTTCAGATTCATTTTTGGTGAGGCTGAAAAGCTGTGGTGTTTAGCACTAATCCCTCTGAAAAAGCAAAAATGAAAACAGAGAGGCAGGACAACATGTGGGTGGTCTGGAGAATTGTCCTTTCCACTTAACTCAACTTATAGTCAGTAGATTGGTCTAGTGGGGCCAATCTTACCTACAAGGACTTTTTTTAAACATACATTTATGGGCCTCTAAAACTGAGCTGAGATTTCTCTCTCTCTCTTTTCTATCTCTTTCTCTCTCTCTATTACTTCTCTCCTCTCTCTCTCTCTCTCTCTCTCTCTCTCTCTCTCTCTCTCTCTCTCTCTCTCCCACACACATACACATACTCACAGAGAAAGGATGCTGTGAGTAGATATTGCAAGTCTGAAAGGATATTTCTCTGTCACCTTTACAAGTAGGGAGGAGGGGGTCCTTCTGTTTAGTAACACCGTTAAAGGAGACTCCTTCCCTTGATATATTATTGGACAATTTCTCCTCCCCCCTGGAGAAATTAATAGAAATCATCCAACTGAAGTTAGAGAAGAATTTCCGAAAATAATTTCTGCCAAGCCTTTAAACCCCAAAAAGTTAGCCTTCCGTTGGCAGCGAATTTGTCCAAGAGACTAAAATTGCTTAAATAATAATAAAAAAAACCCAGCAGAATGCACTCTATTGTCTGCTGTTTGAAATCTAAAAAAGATTTCATCAATTCCATTTTTCTGAAAGTCACAGTTATTGTTTATAACAGTGCCTTTGGTATTTAATAAGTGACCTCATGTTAAATATTCTGCAAGAGTTACCATCGTTTTGGGCTTCTTAACAACTTGCCTCTTTTGTTGTTTTATCAAAGGGTTTAGGGTGTTTTTTTTTCTTTTAAGTGACCATGTATGGTCATGTTACACTGTTAAGCATTAATATGGATCGGCAAAGAATTTGTTGAAACAAAGAGCTATTTTAGAGCTGATTTGGAAGAAAGCCTACCAGTGAGGAGAAAATAGCTCTGCCCTGTTTGTGTAATTAGAAATGAAGATTATACCAAAAAGCTCTTTTGGTAAATGAAAAATATAGACTTTTTTTTTTTTCTTCTGTTAGGCACTTGAATGACACAGAGAAACAAAAGATTCATCCTGCCTTGCATTCTGAGTGGCTGCATAAGAAAAGATAACTAGGTTTGAAAAAGCGGATCAAGTTTAATAGAGATGGCTAGGAAGCTCCTTGGGTAGTACAATCATTCAGACAAATGAGATATAGCAACAACACCCCTCCAATAATCATAACCATAACACAAAGTACTTCCCTTTACCCGGAATAATAGAGTTGGAAGGGGCCTTAGAGGTCTTCTAGTCCAACCGTCTGCTCAAACAGGAAACCCAAGACCATTTCAGACAAATCGTTGTCCAATCTCTTCTTAAAAACCTCCAGGGTTGGAGCAAGTCCTTTGTATGCTTTCGCCTCCAGTCTTCTAATCCAGAGGTCCCAACCCCCAGTCCAAGTGTGGTCTTACCAAGGCATTATAAAGTCACATCCCCTTTTATCCATATTAAACTGACTCAGCAATAGCTGCAATTATCCTGATCATAGGATGGTGCAACACCATTCTGAGGTGATGAAATGGCTCCCACTACCATTTTGCCTTGCTGCATTTTTTTTTTAAAGCAATTGGACTGGCTGGGGAAAAAAAACAGCCCCGTGTGAGGGCCATGTGGTTTAATAGGGGTTCACATCCGAGAGGAGTGGGTAAATTATGGAGCTGGTAGGCAGGCAACGGTAGGAAATTTACGCATGAAAAATGTATCATTTCCAGTGTGTGGAAAATTACTTTCTGTTTCATAGTTTGAATTTTAGGGATCCAAACTAGAAGTAAGTGGGCTTTGCTGCCCATTGGGGATGCTCCTGCAGAAATTCTAGATGGAGCATCACTCCGGGGTCAGTGCCCAAAGTTACAAGTTATCAAAGAGTCCTGCTCTGTATGTAGAAAAGTTAGAAGCAATAGAAAGAATTAGTTGATAATTAGAAAAGCTGAAACTTGAGTGCATCATATACGGCCAATACTTCCTGGTTGGTGGAATAGAAGTAACAATATGGTTTGCAATGTAGTCTCTAGGTTGGAGATCCTACTTTGCATACATGAAAAAGGGTAAAACAAACATTAGCTTTGTTTGCCCATCTCTTTATTAAACTAACTGATTAAATTGAAGGAGGAGAAGGAGACGGAGAAGGAGAAGAAAAAGGAGGAGAAGGAGAAGGAGAAGGCTTCAGTGTTCCTCTTCATGGGAAAAGGTATTTAGAATTATTCAGGGAATCAGTTGTGACACTCTTTCTTTACCCCTTAAAAAAAACTACATAGCAATCCAACGGTATTACAGATATTATTTGGAAATTAAAATCTGCCTTACGCTTAGACTTTTGTTCTGTTCATTCTACATAAATCTAGCTAAAGACATTCTGCAAAATTTAAAAACATATCAGGAATTTAAATCTGACCACATATCCTTAAGCTAAGGAACCCACTGTGTCTTGAAAGCATGAAATTAATGTTCTGTCAAGCCACTGTCAGCCAAGAAAGCTCATGGAGTCTCATCATTTAGGGTTATTGAAAGGAAATGAGGTTAGATTACAGAATCTTAGGAAACAGATAGGTATACATTAGCACCCCATTGGGAGCCTCTTTGCTTCATCTGATCATCTTTCTAACTGCCTCTTGATGCAAAGTAGATGTTGTGGTCTCTTCAGTTAATAAAGAAGGAATGTACAGATGTTTATAGAGTACAGATGTTTATAGAATGAGTATAGAATATATAGAGTGACACCCTTTACTTTATCATGCTTTTATCTTTATTTTTATGGATTTTGTTGTGATTTCTTCATTTCATTGTTGTGAGCCATCCAGAGGCATTGAGAGTTAGACAGCACACAAGTTCAAAGAATGATTATTACTTATTTTAAGTAAAAATTAATTTTATTTAGAACAAGTTTAAATAATAATCACACAAACTAAGAAAGTCCTGGGTTATAACATAACAAATTCAATTCTGTTTGAAAAGAAGAAAGTGTGGATAATTGATGTGGCAACACTGGGAGATAGTAGATCAGTTGTTTGGCACAGTAGTTAGAATGCAATATTGCAAGCTAACTCTGCTCACAGCCTCACAGATCTTGACCAGCTCAAGGTTGACTTAGCCTTCCATCCTTCCGAGGCTGGTAAAATGAAGACCCAGATTGTTGGTGGCAATATGCAAATAATGCTCCCAGAGAGTGTTGTAAAGCACTATAAGATGGTATATAAGTCTAAGTACTATTGCTATTAATTACAAAATCTTTTTTCCTACAAGTCACAGATTCTCTGGCTCCCCCTAATCCAATAAAATCCCAAGGAAAAAAAAACATCCTTCCAAGTGAAGGGAGGCTTTTTTCAAATCAGGAAATTGTGATAGCCAGGGAGGCTGCAGAATGAGAAAGAGGTGAGTAATTAAATACTAACTTGTGACCCCCCCCCAAAAAAGTGAAAAAGATACCACTAGAAGAAATTTTACAGAAAATCCAAACACACTTGGGAATGAGGTAGAAAGACAGATGCATTTTTTCACAGGGGAAGAAAACTTTCAGGAAATTGCAAAACAGATTTTTTTGATGTGGCATTAATTAAAATGGATGTGGATCCAAATAACTTTTCCCTCAGGAAATATACTTTTATTATATTCTTTTAAAAAGAACAACAGAAACGCCTCTTAAACAGTCTTCTATACTCTTCATAATTTGGCAGAAGAAAACATCCCCAATCAACATTGGCCTGTGTCTTTCTCTTTAACCAGCTGAGTGATCAGAGCTTTTAATATAGCTGTTCCAATTATTGTAAAAGTCATCTAGTACCTTATAACCACAAATATTGACAGTTTATTGCACAACACATCCATGACATTTGAAGGTCACATCATACATAATACATACACTTTTACAAAAATGTCTGGAACAAAGAGATACATGATCAGCAATTACCTCTTACTAGCAGTTTGGCTTTAAAAAAATAAGAAAGAAATATACACACTGAACCAAACACAGGAAATCTTATTAATTAAAACAACACAAAACTTTGATATAACAACAAAGAACTTTTAATAAATATTGGTTTCTTTTTAGTTTGGCTTAATTCATAAGATACAATATATACGAAAAAGGAATATATCCTTCCAGATACTGTTGTTGGACCTTTCATAGGCTGGAAATTGGGATTCACCCATATCTAGAAGGCCACAATTTGCTCATTTTTATCTAGCTGGTCACTGACCACCCTAGATTTGCATGGAAGGAAGTTCCTCAAGAAAGGCTTATATTAACTCAACCTGTTGTAAAAAACCACACTGATTAAGAATTGTGAAAGTTGAACTCAATTGTATCTGGCAGATTGTTAGTCACAAAAGCTTATGCAACCATCAGTTGGTTAGTCCTGAAATTGCCCCAAGACAAATTTGTTGGGTTTGCTGCAAAAGTATAACATGATTACCTCTTTTAAAACATTTCTAAGTTTGAGACTTTATAAGAAAAAGGGTAAACACAAAAACTGAAAAAATTCTAGCTAGTCCACAATATCAAGAAATTTTAGTTGATTACAATATTCAGTAGTTGATATATGTAATGTTTTTCAAAGGGAATTCCACCACACAGAAATATTTTCCAGCAGCTTTTATATAGGGGTAATACAATTAAAATTTGCCTTCTTTTTCTCAAACCTATACAAATATGAAAAACTGCTATCAACAAAACACAACATTCATTGCTTTCCGCTCTCCTAATGTAGATTTGTTCTATCACTTTACTTGTGTTACACACACACACACACATTTGCACTTGATCATTGCACATTTGCAAAACAACTAAAAATAAATTACACAATGAAGGAATCTTGCTTTGACTCCTGAAGAGTTGGTTTTGCCTGCTTGCCTAATGAAAACGTTAACTAGAAAATCCAATTGTTATGTTTGTAGAGAATCTCAATGTTGCTCTCCAGTATCTCTGCAAAATGTCTTTGCTTCCTCTACAAAATCATCTAACTGATAGATAGAAAAAAAAAACCAAGTCAGATAATGCAATTTTTTTTAAAAAAAAACAAAACACCAATAGTTTTTCAGAAATTAACTTACAACTCAGGATCTTGAGGGACATACAATTACCATCCATTCCGACTCAATTTCACTTTTTTTTTGCTAGTGTTTGAATACTTGTCACCTTTTCATCCATCTATGGCAGGGGTCCCCAACCACCAATCCGTGGACCAGTACCGGCCTGCAGCATGCCAGCAACCGGTCCACACAAACAAGCAAAGCCCCATCCCTGACATGCAGGCAGCACACAAAACCACACCCTTCCGACCCACGGAAAAACCTCTCTACACGGAACCGGTCCCTGGTGCCCAAAAGGTTGGGGACTTCTGGTCTATGGCATTGAATAAGAAAGGGTCTTGCTCCCAAAACAGCACTTTGACATATGTGACAATCAATCATTATCCTGATCGCTAACAAGCAAACGCTGAGCTTCTAATTAACTTTCTCCTGCCCAAAAAAAAAACCATGGAAGAATAATAACAATTTTGAAAGGCCGCAAGGCTATTGTACCTCACCCCCAAGTTCTTCAGAAGAAAAGCTTGGCCTACGCCCCTGAAGCACCATGCTTGTAACCATCTCCATATTCTAGGTTCCCTTGGGACAGCTTTGATCCACAAGCTGAATAGGAAGAGGCAGTTTGAATATTGCCTAGATAAGACTAGTCTCTCCCATACTTCATCCAGATTGTTTATTTCATTTGGAGAAAAATCAAGAAGGGTTATCTCTTCTCTCTTAGAGCAGAAGCTGTCCAAACGAATCATCTTTTTGCATTCAGAATTGTTATTTGAAAGCAGGTGTTTGGGAGGCAGATGGCTTTAAAGCCCATACCATAAGGGTCAGTGCAGCTTCTGTAACTTATCTCTGGCATATTCATATCAGATTCGCCGAGTCTGACAAGCACTTTTTTTTTCAAAAAAAAAAAAAAGAGCATTGTTTACTTGATGCCCAGCTAGATCAGATACTCAATTTGGAAGAGTTATCTTACAGAAGTCCATTTTTAATTAAAGCCTTTGGTGTCCTCCTATTAGGATGGGTGTTTGCTACTGATTAAAGATTCAGAGTAAAAGGGGGGGGAAAGGGGGAAGGAAATTGTCCATTCATACCAGCTGTCGTGAGTATGTCGCACATGGACACATAAGTATTTCCGGGCCAAAGGCTAAGTTGTACTGTGCTATACTGTACTCCAAAAAGTAGGAAGCACCAGGACAGAGAAGTGAACAGAGGCAGAAACCAAAAACCAGATTTAATGTTCTTTCTTCCAATTACAGCACTGGGAGAAGTCTTCCAATTAGAAGTCTTCTAATCCAATCTCCTGCTCAGGCAGGAAACCCTATACCTATGCAATATAAACCCTATCCCTATACTCTATACAAATTGTTGTCCAATCTCTTCTTAAAATTTTTCAAATTGAATTGAAATAAATGACATTAAGGAAACAGTGAGTAGGATGATTACCCATCTATTTTTTTTAAAAAAAAAATCCCCTTAACTTATAATATGGTAGCAACTTTGGAAAACTTTCTGGGAACTGGAGTTAAAACGTCCACATTCACATGTTGACTTTGGTACTTAATTATATTTCGATCCCAAATAGTTGCTTTGAAATGAGATGGGCAGCCAATAAATTTAAAAATAAATAAATAAATGTTTGCCCTGTCTCTCATTGGTTCACATAATAGAGTCTCCCCCTCAAATCCTACATGGAACTGTGTTTTGTCATTTCTGTACAATTCTCATGGATTTTTTTTAAAAGTAAAATTATAAATATTATGTTGAAAATCATTGAAACATTCTTCTTGAAATAAGCAAAAGTAAAACTAAAAAAAACCCTTATCCATAAAAAGAAGTGGAAAGGAAAAAAAAATAAAACCTCTTGGGACAAAAAGGAAAATGTTTTGCATGCTTTATTGGTGACTGTCCACTAAGACAGCTCTAAATACAATCCAGTTCTGAATCTGAGTCAATTAACTGGTCTTTCTTTATGGTACACACAACATTCCTGGCAAAGCTTTTCTCCTGTCCTTAATTCTGGAAGATATGTGTAGAGGTGAGATGTAAATCCATTGTCTTGTCAAAATATCGAATGCATAATCTTCTGGGGGTTTTAATATATATTTATGAATATACTTATACATATATTAATGGTATTTATTTCAGTAATACTATCTAATCATAATGAAGTACTTACATGCCTTCCAAATGTATTGGAGAATATTTTACTCAGTCATAGTTATAAACATTTCCAGTCAAAGCAAACATCTTCCAGGCTACCAGCCATTCCCCCACTGGAGAAGATTGACCACCAGTCATCTTCTCCACAGTTATCTCAAACCACTGAGAACACCTGAGCAAAGTAGAACATTCTCCCCAATTGACCAACTATAGAATACAAAATGCCAACATGCTCAAATTTAGATTCCTGCACTGAGGAGGATGTCACTCTACCAAAGGGGCTTTTTCAAAAGCAAGTGGATTTTGATTTTTCCTTGAAGACGTTTCACTTCTCATCCAAGAAGTTCCTTCAATTCTGACTAAAGAACTGAAAAGTTTCTTGGATGAGAAGCGAAAGGTTTTCAAGGAAAAACAAAGTCCACTTGCCTTTTGAAAAAGCACTTTTGAGACAACCGTGATCTGGATGACTGAGAATCTCCATAGACAGATGTCACTCTACATAGCACCGTACAACTTCTAGGGTTTAATAAACTGACAATTGCATCAATAAGCCTGAAGCCTTAGAAATTTTCCCCATCTATCGGTAAGAGCAGGAGAAAGGAACATTGTGTCTCATTTTCCATTCTCCCAACCATTCAGGGAGAGTGAAAAGGGAAATGAATAGAACATTTATCAGAAAATGATTTTCAGATAAATTTTGCTCCAGCTTTAGTAGAGTGGCAGAACTGAGAGTTGACTTGGTGCCACTCTATCAGAGCAACTCCACTGGAATTAATGAGACTTACAATGAGAGCCAGATAGAGGTCATCCTGGAGAGACCAAGCAACATAATTTGACTAGGAATGTGAATTTTGCCAGACTTTGGCCCATAACCATCGGAAGTAACACATTAATTAAACTTAACACCGGTGAAACAATTTGGGTAATTTGGACTGATGGATGTTAAGGTAAGGTCATCTGCAAGCAGCCTCAGTAACACCAGAAATTTAGATTCCTAAGAGCAGCTACATGTTTTGTGGGCAGCAAATGAACACATACTGTACGTGTGATTTTCGAAGAACTACTTAGATGGCTTTGCAGGCGTAATCATTTGCTCTTGCATTTATAGGATTCTATATGAAAATTAATAATGTATGCTGAT
>NW_024100530.1:895000-1047500 GCF_016545835.1 Crotalus tigris | reverse complement strand
AGAAAGACAAAAACATCTGGATAATGGACATTGAAATACATGGAGATAGTATATAGAGGAGAAAAAATTGGATAAAATCATAAAATATAAAGACCTGCAAATAGAAGCAGAATGACTGTAGCAAAAGTAAGCAAAGATAATATTAACAGTAATTGGCCTCTTGGGTGCAATTCCAAAACATCTGGAGCATCACTTGAACATCAGCGGCATTGACAAAATTACTATCAGTCAATTTCAAAAGGCCGCTTGACTTGGAACAGCTTACATCCTGTGACTCTTGGTATTATTAAATAACAACATCTGCCTATCCCATGTTCTTAGTGGACAAAAATGACAAATTCACTCTGAATGACTATGTGTCCGAACATAATAAGGACAGCCACAGTAAGAGTTCAAATAAACCAATAATTTATTTGGAAAAGTGAGAGAAACAGTTCAATACCTCTGGATTAACATATTTCTTTCCTTCCTTCCTTCCTTCCTTCCTTCCTTCCTTCCTTCCTTCCTTCCTTCCTTCCTTCCTTCCTTCCTTCCGTCGTGCATTCCAAAATCTGTATCTACTCATGATTATTTTATATATAGATATAGAATGCATTAGAAAATCCACCAAAAAACAACTTAAAACAGTGGCTCTCAACTTTTTCTATACCCCGCACCCCTAAAATGCTTCTGATATATCAGTGTTTCTCAACCTCAGCAATTTTAAGATGTGTGGACTTCAACTCCCAGAATTCTCCAGCCAGCATGCTGGCTGAGGAATTCTGGGACTTGAAGTCCACAAATTGTAAAGTTGTTGAGGTTGAGAAACACTGTGATATATCCTCGCACCCCTTACAAAAGTTCAAAATAACGGCAACGAATTATGCATATACACTATAATTTTGAAAACCCAAGTTTTCGCACCCCCTGGAATATCATCTCGCGCCCCTGGTTGGGAACCCCGGTTTAAAACAATAAAAAGCACATATTTTAACAAGTGTTTCAAGTGAACATCAAGTAAGAAAAAATCCAAAATCAAGTAAACATACAATCAAACTTGAAATATCCCATAGAAGACCAGTGTACTCTCTTTCCTGCTTTATACAACAATGCCAGGTCTAGTTCTAACTGGGCATCAGAGATTGGTCCAGCAAGTACCCCCATCCATAAACGATGGGAAAAACACTATTTCTTGCCCCCCATAATTTTCTTTGCTTTATAGGAAGATAAAATGGCCAGATCCTGAAGTTGAAACTCAAGTACTTTGGCCACCTAATGAGAGGGAAGGACTCACTGGAGAAGGGCCTAATGCTGGGAAAGATGTATGGCAATAGAAGAAGAGGACAACAGAGAATGAGGTGGCTGGATGGAGTCACTGAAGCAGTAGGCATGAACTTAAATGGACTCCAGAAGATGGTAGAGGATGGGAAGGCCTGGAGGAACAATGTCCATGGGGTTGCGATGGATCAGACATGACTTCGCAACTAACAACAACAAAAATGTCCATGAATTTAGCTGAAAATCGCAGGTCTCCTTTTCATGGAAGTTCATCAAAGAGCAATTCTCAGAGAACTACATGGCCAGTTGTACCAATAGCTTGTCCTGTCAAGCATATGGGATCCTCTGTCCAATGCAGAATACTTAAAATTGCATCCCATGCATTAATCAGAGATGGTTTGTCTCTACAGCAATGATCTCAATGCCTGCTAAACACTTTATCAATATGAACTACTGAAGTCAAAGGCCAAACCTTTCTTTAAGGGCAGCTGCCAATCACTCTTTACATACCCAGACTAGATGTGTATTTTCTAGAAACTGAATTCTTAAAAGTGGTACTTGCAAACGTTTCCTGTAAGAGCTTCAGCTCATTCACATGTGTTTAGCACTAAATTTCACAAAACATTTTAAGATGGACCACATTGGTCATGTGGTTAAATAAGCATGTAGGTTAAGGAATGCTTACAAAAATATACTTTGCACGAGAAAACATTTGCAAACCCCAAGATCAATATTACAGCATATAGTTAGACCTTGCTCCAAACTGATGTTTTTATGTAAATGAAAATTGTATATCATCATTTTTAACCGAAACGGTGTGTATCCAGAATATGTCCTCACAAGTAAATAAAGGTAGGATTGATTCAAGGGAAGTAAAAGTCAAATTGGATAAAATATTTTTCCCAACATGGTTATATCCTGCCTTCCTAAAGTATCTGGAGTGTCCACACATTGTATGATAAAATCCAATAAATAAATAAATAAGTAAATAAACTCACAAATGTACCTTATTGATCCAAAAGGAAGTTAACTCTGAACTTCACTCTGAACTTCACTCCACTCCCAGAAGAACAAAGAAAATAAAAATAGTGATCACGCCTCCATTACCAGATTCTCAACAACTTTCAAAGAAGGCTTCCATTTTACAAATGAATTATTTCAGAACATAAAATCTTAATCTTTCTTTTTTTGGGGGGGAAATGCAATATCCCCCATCAAGGTTGCCGTTCTGAAATTTTACAATTCTTAGTGACATCATCCTTGTAGTCAAATGACATGGCAAGTGAGGGACCCATATAGACTTGTGAAATTGATCTTATGCGGGTAACCCTTGAACAGTAACTCTGATAAATAGACTTCCAGGTTCAAGATAAATAACAAGGTACTCCAATATTTAAGAGAAGCATGAAACACCTAGTCAAGTATTAAAAGCATCCAGGAGCCTCTCCTTTGCAGCCCTCTATTGGGAAGATCACAAAAACAAAATGAGTTTGTACAGTCTTTGACTTTGATTGGTTTATTTGGGCTTTCTTCAGTAGCATGATGGACAATAGTGCCTTGCACTGCATTTTCTTAATTACTGTGGATCTTTTAAGATATTTGATCATGGCTATTCTGTAAACCAGGAAAGAATCTTTTGATTGCAACAGATACAAATCCAATACATACTTTATGTTTGCACCCCAAACTCACTGAGGTTGAGCAAGAAGGTGGTGTGGGATTTGAGTGACAGGCTTTTCTGGAAAGAAGACAATTAGCCCTTAGGTTTCAAATTCTGGGTGGGGGGGGGGGAAGTTTACTGCAACTCAAAGAAACTTCACCCTAATGAGTTGAGGATGGAAGTTTTGATCGTTGAGTTTCCTAAAATCCCTTATTTCTTGACATTAGACCTGATTAACGAAACTCCTGGTGAATCTTGCTTTCTTAGTCATGTTCTGCTGGTGGGAATTGAAACACCCCAATCTCCTTCCAAAGATCTGGCTGGCACCAGTGTGGATTTCATTTGAAGTCTCAGGAGCAATAGCTCCTGTTATTTATGTAGTGTGTGTTGCTTTAATGTTTTATTGATTGCATTGTGCCTAGAGATCAATTGATAAACAGCCAGTTACAAATATTTAATAAATATAGCAGTAGCAGCAGCAGCAATAGCTAGCTTTCTTTGTGTGTTGGCTTGTGTGCTTAAGTGCCATTCTTAATTCTTTGTTTTATCTGTATCCCCACCAGTTTTCAGTTTACCCACTTGCTTCCTCCTTCACTTATTCATGCCATAGATTTCTCTCCCAGGCATCAGATTTCAACATGGCTTAAACACTGAGAATAATTCAGCCTTCTTAGTAATCAAAGGTATACTACGCTTTAGTATGTTAGGCTTCATCTCAAAGATCTTCGCAATAGGTAGAGTGAAATTTCTTGCCTGAGCACATGACCCCAAGTGATTGGTAAGTTTAGGAAGGTGTTTAAGAGTTCTTTGTGATGTTATAATACCAACAATTGTATTATAATGATAATATGTGAATGCAACAAAGATGATTAGAGGACTGGAGGCTAAAACATATAAAGAACGGTTGCAGGAATTAAATGAAAGAGAAGGACTAGGGGTGACATGATAATAGTGTTCCAGTATCTCAGGAGTTGTCACAAAGTAGGGTGAGTCAAGCTATTTTCCAAAGTACCTGAAGGCAGGACAAGAAGCAATGGATGGAAACTAATCAAGGAGAGAAGCAACCTTGAAATTTCCTGACATTAACCAGTGGAATAACTTCCCTCCAGAAGTTGTGGATAATCCAATACTGGAGGTTTTTAAGAAGAGACTGGACAACCGTTTGTCTGAAATGCTACAGGGCTTTCTGCCTGAGCAGGGGGTGAACTAGAAGACCTCCAAGGTCCCCTCCAACTCCGTCCAACTGTTACCAGTTCATATAGAATAATACTTAAAATATACTGTAAGGCAGTATACTTTACACAGTTTAAAGGCGATGTCTTCAGAATGAGGAATTTACTTCCACTGCTTCAATTGTTTAGCGATTGGATCTACTTAACCATACAGTGAGTGACTGAGTTTATGGATATACTAAGCCATGTTCTATTTATCAAACAACAACTCACTTGGCAACCCACAATCTATGGTTTAAAACCACAAGGATTCATGCATAGCACAAAGCTATACCAACAAACCAAATCAACCAGACATGTAATGGATTAGAACAAGAGGTAAAAATCAGTCCTGACAACATAATGATTGTATTATGGATTTTTCTTATTATGTGGAATTTTGAAATTAAATATTTTTTTTAAAAAAAAACAAAGCCCAGAAGACAGCTCAAATTAATAGAAACATCTCTAAGTTCATAGAAATTAGACACAGTTTAGGAGCAGCAAGGATCATGTCACATGTTAGGTAAGTCTACAAATCAGGCATTGGATGTACACAACATATTAAGCCATTTCTTGTGAAGACATTCCTAATAAAAAATAAGAATTGTTTATTTCTAAAAAAAAAAATTGTACCACCAGCATTTAGTTCCTTTATTTAAAATGTATATTTGAAAGGTTTCCTTCCAAAGCTCTTCAAGGTGTTTGTCTTTTACACAGAAATGTTTTGTACCCTTTTTAAATTAAGAATGTTTCTATATGACACAACAGAAAAACATCTATTTTATAAAGAGCTTAGAGCAGAGGGCCATATTGCCAAGTTTGGTAAACTGTAGAAACTAAAAGGATAACTCTGTTCCAACCTCTGTATTAATCTGGAAAGACTGAATTGGGCCAGTTCTATTAACAATGAAATGCAGATAAAATATTCAAGCACATCTGCCAGCTAATACTATGCTCCCTCTAGTGAAGGTGCGATAGTTAAAACTGGTAGGGAAAAAAAAAATGTGATGATGCTGAAGGATGCTTTCCATAAATGTCATTCCACGTACAGGTGGAGGGGTCTGCAGAGTATAATCAAAGGGTTTTTGTTGTTGTTGTTTTAAATGCAATGCACATAAAAATAGGCAGAGCTTCAATTGTAGAGTCATGGTCATCATACTTTTAATACCCTGTTCCTTGCCGATATCCCTGAATGAGAAGGAGGGGGGAAAACACTAAGAGAGATAGAGGGAAGAGGGAGACGGAGATGATAAAGATAGAGATAATAGACAGAGATAGACAAAGAGGTAAATATGTAGAGAGACAGAGAAAGGGGGGGGGAAGGAGAGAAGTAATAGAGAGAGAGAAAGAGATATTATAGATAAATGATAGCGAGAGAAGAGGGAACGGGGAAAGGAGAGAGAGAGAAGTAATAGAGAGAGAAGTAATAGAGAGAGAAGTAATAGAGAGAGAGAAAGATTTTAGAGATAGAGAAATGATAGTGAGAGAGAAGAGGGAAATGGAAGGGAGAGAGAAAGAAAAATAATAGAGAGAAGGAGATTTTAGAGATAGAGAAAAGATAGTGAGAGAGAAGGGGAGAGAGAGAGAGAGAGAAAAGTAATAGAGAGAGAGATGTTAGAGATAGAGAAATGATAGCGAGAGAGAAGGGGGGAGAGATAGAGAAGTAACAGAGAGAGAGAAAGAGATATTATAAATAGAGAAATGATAGCAAGAGAGAAGAGGGAAAGGGGAAGGGAGAGAGAGAGAGAGAGAGAAAGAGAGAGAGAGAAGTAATAGAGAAACAGAGAAAGATTTTAGAGAGAGAGAAATGATAGCGAAAGAGAAGAGGGGGAGAGACTGAGAGACTTAGATAGCTTAGACTTTTAGACTTCTGGTTTCTAGCATGAGTAGATGAGCGTGACTCCATTTACCATTAATTAACATTAGTAAAAAGCCTTCTGATCCCTAGATGCTACTGCAGTGTATGGGTGTCAAGCACTGTTAAACAGAGTAGAAAGAAAATGTCCATAAAATAGATATTGCCCTAAATTCTGGTATAACTTAGTGCAATAATGCAAAAGGCTGGTTATGTGCTTACATTAAACCCAGATTTAAAAGCATTAGCACATCACCACTGTGCTCCTGTTTGGCATGTGTTTTATGCCCAATACCCTATTCTGGCACATTAACAATCTGTGTATCCATTCATCAGCCGTACATTTTGAATTGTATATTTATGGCACAGTGCACTTTTCATAGCTGAAAATTAATGAACATGCCTCTCTCATAACAAACAAGCACCTGTGCTGCATAGTTAGTAATCGGAAACAGATTTATTTTTATTAGTGTATATGTGGGCAAATTTTTCTCTCTTTAAAAATATATATATACATATCCTCATTGCTCGATTACAAGGGCACAGTTTGCCAACAGATATCTTGGTTGTAAAAAATAATAATAATCCTGCTTGTAATTTCTCCCTGCAATATTTTATCTGAGTTTTGATGCTAATACTTTGATATAGGGCATCATCATTTCTTGAGCATGCCTGCTTGTTTTTGGCAAATCACATCCAGAACAGCTGTCAGTCAGAGCTGAACTGAAGTGGAACTCTACAGGTCATGAAGAAGCAGCTCAATTAATAAGGCTGAGCACATCTTTGAACAGAATAACAGAGAAAGAAGGGACCTTGGAGGTCTTCTAGTCCAACCCCCTGCTCAAGCAGGAAACCCTACACCATTTCAGACAAGTGGCTGTCTAGTCTCTTTTTGAAAACCTCCAGTGATAAAACACCCACAACTTCTGGAGGCAAGCTGTTCCGTTGATTAATTGTTATCACTGTCAGGAAATCTCTTCTTAGTTCTCTCTTTGATTAATTTCCACCCATTGCTTCTTGTCCTGCCTTCAAGCGCTTTGGAGAATGGGTTGAACCCGCCTCTCTTCTTTGTGACAACCCCAGCCATAAAGAAACTGAAAGAGATTGTTTGAATATGTAGGAGCACCCACAAAAGGAGCACTCTCCTTTTAAAATTGTTGAACAAACAATTCTGTGGGCTAGTTTGGAATCACAACAGCTATAGATACAGATACTTTGACTTTACACTGATGATGTTAGCTAGTTTGGTAATGAAACGTCTGCAAGAAAACAACCAAGCTCAGAAAGGATGCCACAGATGCTTGAATTGTTTGAAAATAGATGCTTTTTATTTATTCCTAGATGGTGCTCAACCTTTCTTTCAAAGGATTTGCACAACTTTGTTGTTTAACATTTTAGAGCCACTGTTTTATTTCTGAAACAATACATACATTCAGTTTAGGGCCTCTTGCTTACCCATAAGCTGAGGTGTGGCTTATGTTGCTAAGTTTAAGTTTCTTTATAAGGACCTCTTATAAAGAAACTTGACCCACCCTGACTCTGACAACTTGCCGCTAACTGGCTGATGTTGCAAAGTCTGTGTGTCATTTTTAAGCTCTTTCTTTAGAAAGCAGTGATTATAAACTTGAAATCTTTCCACATGTCCCCAGGTTTTGCAGCATTTTCATGGCTCAGGAATCGAACAACGAGAAGGACAGCAAATAAATTTTATAATAATAAGAATGCTACAGCAAATCTTGCCTAGTCATGAAAGCCAGCTGGGTGACCTTGGGCCAGTCACACACTCTCTCAGCCCAACTTACCTCACAAGATGGTTGTTGTGGGGGGAAAAAGGAAGGAGGAATAAAAGATATGTTCGACGCCTTGATTTGTTAAGAAAAATAATAAAGGCAGGACAGAAATTAAATAAATCAACCACTCAAAATGAACAAGAAACTCGACTACGTCTAGGGCTCTGGAATCTGAAATCCAGCATGCCTGGTGTCACCAAAAGTCTTCATCCTTCAGAGCTGAAGAAGCTTCTTGGATGAGAAGTGAAACATCTTCAACGAAAAAACAAGTTGCCTCCTGAAAAAACACCTTTGGGACAACCATGACCTGGAGGGCTCAGAATCTCCACATACATTTAGCCATGAACTTTGGGATGAACACCCTTTGAATGGTGTGGGAGGATGAACAGATTTCCAGAAAGCATTGCAGACTACAGAAACCACTTTTTGCTTCAGTTTGAGATTCAGACAACACAGACTCATCCCCAATAGCCTGTGCCTGTCTTCAACGGTGAAGGGACGCAGGATAGACAACATCCTGAAGCCCAGAAGGCTCCACATACATTTGGTATACTCAGGTAAACCTCCAAATGGCCCCAACAACCCTCTAAAAGAAGGCAAATGACCAGTTGTCTGCAAGGAGTATAAATCCTTCCCTTCCCCACCATCCAGGCAGAGCTGAAGAAGCTTCTTGGATCAGAAGCGAAACATCTTCAAAGAAAAACAAGAAAGTCCAGTTGCCTCCTGAAAGAGCCCCTTAGGGACATCCATGGAGGGCAGGGTGGATTGGGTTACTTATTGCAACTGCCTAGAATTGCTTTTAAATCTTTAATGACTGGCATATTTAGAACGCTAGAGTGGCTTTATTTGTATCAGGTGGATGCGGAGTGGCCGAAGGTTAACTGAGAAATGTCACAAACCCTCTAATGTTACAATGGCCATTTCATCAGGACTCTTCCTTCACAGCTGCTTTTAAAAGGATAGTGACTCCAGCTTAACTCTCTCTCTGTGGAGGCAGATAAAAAATCTAAAATCAGTGTAGCAATTAGAACAACCTTAACTAACAGACACTTAGCTTGTAACTGGTGCAGGTTTATAAGAACATGTAAATGTCGCATAAAGGTCACTGACAGAAAGTGAAGCCTTATCATTACAGGAATCAACCCTTTGCCATTTGAAAGCAACTGAACGGGGTGTGTGTGTGTGTGTTTATGTGTATGTGTTTGTGCGTGTATATGCACACCCAGAGACACTTGGTAGTCCTCGTTTAACGAGCCCAATTGGGACTGGCCATTCAGTTGTTAAACGAAGGAGTCACCAAGTGAAATCACAAGTGCTTGTGACCTTACTTCAACTCTGCTATGCTTTGCAGACCTCAAAGGTCATACATGCGAGGACTGGTTGAAAAGTTAATTTTTCATCTCCATCGTCACTGCAAATGGTCACTAAATAAGGCAGTCATTAAACAAGAACCATCTACAGAGAGAGAGAGAGAGAGAGAGAGAGAGAGAGAGAGAGAGAGAGAGAGTTATCCATATGTACACCCTTATGCATGAAAAAGCATAATATCTTTTGTGTAAAGTGGTCTTTAGCATCCTAAAATTTAGAAAAGAATTCTGTTTCCTTAAAACATAGAAAGGTAGAAAAACAAAACAAATTAGATAACTGCCAGAAGATCAGGCATTCCAAGTCTTCTCGATTAATCTGCCATCTGTCAGGACCTCACAAGGATGTCTTCTCTGTGGCAACACTTCTGGACCATCATCCCTCTAGAGATCCATATGGTTGGATATGCAACAAAGCAACAAAGAGGATTAGGGGACTGGAGGCTAAAACATATAAGGGACGGTTGCTGGAATTGGGTATGTCTAGTTTAATGAAGAGAAGGATGAAGGATGACATGATAGCAGTCTTCCAATATCTCAGGGGCTGCCACAAAGAAGAGGGAGTCATGCTGTTCTCCAAAGCAACAGAGGGCAGGACAAGAAGCAATGGGTGGAAACTAATCAAAGAGAGAAGCAACCTAGAACTGAGGAGAAATTTCCTGACAGAACAATTAATCAGTGGAACAACTTGCCTCCAGAAGTCGTGAGTGCTCCTACATTGGAAGTTTTTAAGAAGAGATTGGACAGCCATTTGTCTGAAATGGTATAGGGTTTCCTGCCTGAGCAGGGGGTTGGACTAGACGACCTCCAAGGTCCCTTCCAACTCTGTTTTGCTTTTCTGGTTCTCACCCTCATAATATTCAAACTATTGCTGAAAACCTGGCTGTTTCCTCACGTCTTGTAGGCCAGAAATTTGTGGCTACCCTCTGCAAAATTCCAACTGGGAAAGAACTTTAAAACTGCATTTTATTAATTAAAATATTTCTACATTACACTGAAAGAATTATAATCAAATTGCTACATATTACCATCTCTGTTGCCCAATTTGTTACTTATTTTAGTTTCTTTCTTTTTTTTAGAAGATGGGGGGGGGAATTCTGAATATTAGGAAAGACAAAAACCTCTCCACAAATGTTTTATACTTGGTAGTGTAATATTATTGTTATTATTAACTTGGCCCAGGACATATAAAGTGACACAATACCCAGCATGAATTTTTGTTGTTCATTGGCAGATATCCTATAATAAAATATTAGAAAAGTACATTTTTCTTTTAATCAACGTGATTTCAAAGTGTAGCTCACTGTTTTGATATATACAATAGATAGATGATAGATAGATAGATAGATAGATAGATAGATAGATAGATAGACAGACAGACAGACAGACAGACAGACACTCATAGGATAAAAATGTAATAATAATATGCTGAAAAAAACATGAGCAAAAAAGAAGACTCCTTCCACAAAAATGGAGTTATTTACATTTTTGTTCTCCTGCAAAGTAATTCCTAACAGATTAGCTTCATCTACACAAATGTAGTTTTTAATAGAAACATTGAATATGGATGCTTAACATTCATATATATTCATATGTTTGGGAATATTCATATATCCTCTCAAATTATAGTTTCCTCTGTTCTTTTTATCTCTTAGTTTGTACAGGATGTGTGTTTTCAATGGGCTGTTTAAACATGGGTAAGTGAGCACGCACATCCATGCATGTATTTGAGAAATATTAAAAATGTCAAATCGAATCAAATTTTGTGCTTGGAATGTGATCTCTAGCGTAGTCTCCCCTAAGGCTAACTTTAGGCCTTAGCCAGGAAAAAGTTGAGCACAGATGATCAAAGGATATTTAAACGTTCTGGAACCAGTCAAGCTTTGCTTTGCTAAAACACCTCACAATTTGCTTGTACCAGCATTGATAGGGACCACCTTCTTCCCTTTGGCCATCTAATGGATTTATAATGAGTCATTTATTCTAAAAACCGGAATGCTTTATCAATAAAAGCAGCCAAATGACATTTATTGCATTATATAGTTCTCAAAGTATAAAGTACTTTGAGAAAACATTTATGTACATAAACATCCTATATTTCTCAAATTATAGACCACTTTGAAAAACATTATAAATGCATGCCCATATTCACAGGCATCTATTCACAGTGACCAGAGGGGGGGAAAAGCAACCATTAAGTTCAAAATCTGAAAAAAGAGACCGCCCCCAAATAAGAGCAGTTGCCTCTCTGTATGTGTGTGTGTGTGTGTGTGTGTGTGTGTGTGTGTGTGCATGGGTGTGTATGTGTGAGGTTGTGAAGGGCAAAAGCCTTAATGACATTTGCACACCCATCATTGTTCACAGGTCAGTGTAAGACTAAACATTTTAGAGAACAAAGAAATTGAATCACAGAATTAGATAATGGGAAGATAATGGGAAGATATGACCTAGTATAGCATAACTTGAATTTTCCATTCTTTTAAAAAATGTATGGTGGACTGAGCAGCATCAGTAAAACACAAAATTATTCATATGTTATTCCAATGAGTTAAGGCTGTGGTAGCCCACATCTTTCTTATTGAAAGCCTTTATGAGAATACATAGTATGTGGGAGCTTACCTGGAATATCTATGGAGATTCTTAGTCACCCAGGTTATGGCTGTCCCAAAGGTGCTATTTTAAAAGGCAACGGGACTTTCTCTGTTTTTCGTTGAAGATTTTTCGCTACTCATCCAAAAATTCTTCAGTCCGAACTGACAAAGCTTCTAGGACAGTGGTTCTCAACCTGTGGGTCGGGACCCCATTTGGGGTCGAACGACCATTTCACGGGGGTCGCCAAACAACGCAGTCCGCCATTTTTTTCCTCTTTTCCTTAGCTGTGCTACTCCCTTTTATTCTATTGGCTTTTGAAAGCCAATAGAATAGACTCTCTTGAATAGAGTCTAATTCTATTGGCTTTCAAAAGCCAATAGGAATTGTCCAGGCTGTCTCTGCCCTGCTGAGCCCACCAAAAGTCCCATTCTGCAAACGGTGCTGCACCAGTTGAGTAGTCCTTGACTTACGACTGGTTGCAGTCGTGGCATTAAAAAAGTTGAGAACCACTGCTCTAGGGTGAGAAGCAAAACTTCTTCAAGGAAAAACAAAGTAAGTCCAATTGCCTTTTGAAAAAAGTACCTTTGGGACTTAACCTGAAATGTTTTTGTTTTGTTTTGTTTTTTACACAAATTTCATCATATTCTGTAAACTGGGACAAGCAACCTTCTCCAGCTTCAAATTTAGTTCGCAGACTCCCGAATCAGCATGTCCATTGGAATTACATACAATGAACGCCAACATCGATGGTGGACACCAGATTGTAGAAAACTGACTTAGAACATGTTTTTTTAAAAGAAAAAAGTGTTTGTGAAGAAAGATCAAACAAGCATTTCAAGTTTTTTGTTGTTGTTGTGTTGTAAATTGCGAAGTCGTGTCCGACCCATCGCGACCCCATGGACAACGTTCCTCCAGGTCTTCCTGTCCTCTACCATCTTCTGGAGTCCCTTTAAGCTCATGCCTTCTGCTTCAGTGACTCCATCCAGCCATCTCATTCTCTGTTGTCCCCTTCTTCTCTTGCCCTCAATCTTTCCCAGCATTAGGCTCTTCTCCAGTGAGTCCTTCCCTCTCATTAGGTGGCCAAAGTATTTGAGTTTCAACTTCAGGATCTGGCCTCCTAAAGAGCAGTCGGGGTTGATCTCTTCTAACCACATCCTACAAAGCTATTAATAATGGCAAGATACTAACAAAGCAATAGTGGACTGGCTCTGCTTTTACAGGAACCAAAGACTGTGGTTGAATGAGGAGCTGGCCAAGGACTTGGAGGTTTGAAATCCCTCTCTGGATAAAGAGAAGGCCTGGGACCACCCAACATTGCTCCGTTGCAGCCTCCCTGTGAGAAGATTGTAAAACAGGGGGTCTCTGGGGGATTTTAGAACTCTGGGAACAGAGAAAAAGTTAGCTGTGCCCAAGTTGAGGTTTGGAGCCTTCAAACAGAAACTGAGTTTGCCCTCTTCTTTTCTTCATAACTTCTGGCAATGCCATCTTGACTGCTTTTTGGATACTAAAAAACCTTCAAAATGACACATTTCATCACATCAAGTGATGTCCTTAGCAAACACATTTTCTTGTAAGTTTAAGGACCTTCAAGAAAGTATTCTGAAATAAGCAACAAAAGGATAATTGGAATGTTGATTTTGGAAAGTTGTAAATGGACTAAGGTGCCAGATGGATTGGAAATAAGGCTTTGAAATTAATTATAAGAATCCTTCCTGTGAGCTGTTCAAAATCCGATTAATCCTATATGAAGATTTTGAATCTAAGGGTAAGAAATTTTCCCATGGGAAAATGTTGTGGATTAGAGAAAAACATGATAAGAGGAGATCTTGAAATCTGGACACTAGAGGCAACCAGAAAGAACTAAATATTATAATTAAAGAAGAAACCTACTAATGCAGAAAGAATTTTAACTCTGGAAGAAACCAAAGATACTTGAAAACAGTGGACTCAGAATTTTTTATTAAGATCGCCTGCTATCATAACATGAGTTTAAAAGAGGGGGCAGAAAAGAATTCAACTGAGCATCAGGCTGTTTTGGACTTATATTACAAGAATGATACAGAAAAAGACATTACACTAGATTTAAAATTAAAACCGGCTGTTTCAAGGAGCATACAAATAATAAATCCAAACAATGACTTGGACAATTTTCTTATCTTGGACCTACAAAAGAGATGTGTTTTAATGTGGAAGGTGTTCCTGAGAAAAGACAAAAAGAAAATGAAAAGAAATCACCTTTTGGGTTACCATTTAAAGCGAATAAATATTGTTAAAAGCAAAGAGAAGGAATATAAAGTTGGTTTAGTTGATCAAGGTTAAAATACATATTTTTTCTAGTAGATCTTAATGGATTTTTCTTGACCAAATGATGAGCCTTTAAAGATTTGTTTAGACATAAAACATAGGGAAAGATATTTTTATTATATTGTCAGAGAAAGTGATAAACTATAGTGTTAAAAATAGAGGAAAGGCTTACAAAGATGGCTTGTTTGATTAAGGTTAAAATATAGACATTATTTCTGGTATGTGTTAAACTTGGGAAGATTTTCTGAGAGGAGACAAAGAAAAAATAAGAAATCAATTTGTGGGATACTCTTTGAAGGGATTAAAGATCAAGATTCTTAATATTCAATCTTCAGGAGCAGAGATTGATCTTAACACCTTACGCTAAGCCATAAAGTGGCTTTTCTTTGGTGTTGGTTCTTCAGTCCATGATTGAAACAGTACTTAGTTAAATAAGGCACTGTGGCTTCATTCCCATATAACAGTATAGTTTGCAAATGGCTGCTTCACAAAATCTAAGGAAATGTCATGATGACTTTGCATGATCACTAGACAAATTGTTTTCAGAACTTGAGAGGTCTCATAATTGGTGAACTATATTCATAAAAGGTCAGATACTGAAAGGTACGCTGGATCTTTAAATTTCAAATTATTTAATTCCAGAGTTTGGGGGCAGTTGTGTAACTCTCTTACTTTCTTAGCTTGACTTAGTCTGTCTGGGTTGGTCTTAAAAAAAGCATGACATTTTTAGGATAGTTGAAGATATCAAAAGTCAGGGAAGGAGGGAGGGAGGGAGGGAAGGAAGGAAGAAAGAAATAAAGGAAGGGAGAGAGAGAGAAAGGAAAGGAAAGGAAAGGAAGATTGGAAAGAGAAAGGAAAGGAAAGGAAAGGAAAGGAAGATTGGAAAGAGAAAGGAAAAGAAAGGAAAGGAAAGGAAAGGAAAGGAAAGGAAAGGAAAGGAAAGGAAGATTGGAAAGAGAAAGGAAAGGAAAGGAAATGAAGATTGGAAAGAGAAAGGAAAGGAAAGGAAAGGAAAGTTGGTTTAACATTTGCAAGGAAAGTTTAAAAGACTTAAGCAAACCAAGAAGTTTATTTTTGGTCTTGCTAGAAATAACACAGGAAGGAAAAAAAATACTAATATAGTCATAAAAAACAGGATTCCAGGAATTGAGGGTGGCCTTCAGGGTGGACTCAATCTGTGTTCATAAAGTATAGATTAAATTCTCATTATGAAACAATAAGTAGAATTATTATTCCTCCTGCACATGATCCAATATATTGTGAGACTTGCAGCTGGGCTACCCATTTCTCCAAACAGAAAGGTATGGTATGTCATTTCAAGTATTTAAAACTGATTTTTTTTTTTTTACATATTCTGCAAACAAAGCTTTTTCAACAAACCTACCACATCAATGAAAGTTGTCAAATACATTCTTACAATGTTGCCACCAACTAATTCAGGAAATGTGACTGCTCACATATTCATCAAAACACACACACACACACACACACACACAGAGAGAGAGAGAGAGAGAGAGAGAGAGAGAGAGAGAGAGAGAGAGAGGGATTAAAAAAAATTCTTTAAGGACTTAAAAAAAAAAAAACAGATGCCACAAACCCGCAGTCCAGATTAATGAGGTATAAAACTGAAAGGCTGATTTCCTTCTAGATCTTTATTTTGTCCAAGGTTGGGACTTTCGAAGAAAAAAAAAAACATGCCGCAGATCCAAATGCTGGAGGCAATTATTTTGACTGTTATTCTAATGGAATATGCTGATTTTGGAAAGGCCGAATGCTTTTTTTACATTTTGATTTCAGCATTATGGCTTTGGAATAGGTGTGGCAGCCTTTGAAATGTAAGCTCACTGTTTCTGGAATCACTAAAGCATTGCTGATAGGGCTGACTAGTCAGAAGCAAAACTGGCTAGTTATAAAACTACCATAGTATATCCTTTATCTCATCCACATTTAAAGGATTTACCTATCTATCCCACTGCAGACCTACTCATTGAGTAGGAGCCAACAGCGTATGATTGTGTTAATTAATCTGCTATTGTGAGTAAAGGAACAGCTGCAGTGGTCTCGTGGATACGTTGTCAAAGGAAAACAATGTAATGTTAAGCTTCTGACTGCATATTCGGTTACAAAGCAGGTTTACGATAAGTTAGATGCATAAATCACAGATCATTTTTTATAATAATAATAATAATAAATATCATTTGACCTTTAAGGGAGAAGTTTGAGCATGGTTAATTTCAGCTTGAAATATGTTCTGAAAGACAATACTTAAACTGCAGCCCAATTCTTTGTTTAGAAAACAAATGTTCTCCAGAAATGACAGAGAACTAGTATGAGCTGCAGACGCAACCTCACACTCTTTGAGATATATTGTCGATGGAATAAAGATCAGCATCCAAAATATCAAGTTAAAAGAAAGGATTATTGGTTTCCTGGCCATGCTCCCCCCCCCAATGAAAACACCATTTGGAATATTGTACATCAAGGCAGAAGAAAAAAGAGCTTTCGTGATTGGAAGAGAAACATTCGCTGTTGACATAGGATTTGGTCTTTCCTGCTAAGGATTCAGGATAGACTTTTCCCGTTCTCTTCAAAGCAGAATTATTATAATCCTGTAATTCAGACGCAGTCAATGTCTAAATAGGTTTGGCTTTTTAATAAGTACAGGGAGTCCTCAACGTACAACCACAGTTGAGCCCAAAATTTCTGTCGCTAAGTGAAAGACTTTTCTTTTTTTAAAAAAAGGTTTATTATTATTATTTTAAACAGAGTTCAATAATAAATATTCAACAAAAACGTGTTGTCTGAGTATCTTATTCCCTAATACAAATTAAATTCCTAATCTCTAAATCTTTTCTCTAACCATTGATAAAATAGGTCCCAAGTTTGAAAATACTCTGCTTCTTCTTTTTCTTTCAACCTTAAAGTAAGTCTGTCCGTTTCCGCACAGTCTAATATTTCTTCTTCTTCTTCTTCTTCTTCTTCTTCTTCTTCTTCTTCTTCTTCTTCTTCTCCTCCTCCTCCTCCTCCTCCTCCTCCTCCTCCTCCTCCTCCTTCTTCTTCTTTCCTCTTCTTTCTTCTTTCTTCTTCTTTCCTCTTCTTTCTTCTTCTTTCTTCTTCTTTCCTCTTCCTCCTCCTCCTCCTCCTCCTCCTCCTCCTCCTCCTCCTCCTCCTCCTCCTTCTTCTTCTTCTTCTTCTTCTTCTTCTTCTTCCTAACTTAATAACTGGAATGATTCATTTAACAAGTGTGGCAAGAAGGGTAATAAAATGGGAGCAAAGTGTTTCACTTAGTAACAGAAATTTTGGGCTCAGTTTTGGTTGTAAGTCAAGGACTACTCTAGTCTGATAAAACACCTATCTATACCTATAAGAGCCAGTATGATGCAACCATTAAGGGGCTAAGCTAGGGGATGGAGATATGAGGTTGTTTTTTAGGCATGGAAACTGGCTGGATATCTTTGGGCCAATCTATTGCATACAGTGCACACTGCAGTAAGAATACTGAATTGCCAATCTTTTGGGTAAGGTCATTAGAATAACACTTTGTGTCTTTAATCAAGCTCTAAGAATTCATGAGCATCATTAGTCACCCGGGTTGATGACTTCATTGAGGTTGATTGAGGAGGGGGGCTTCATTATTACTCTGTATTATGTTTCATTTTCCAAATCAAAATCCTAAAACAAAACAATTTCCTGAGCTTTTTTTCTTTCTTCCTTTTTATTTTTTTAAAAAAAACCTTGATTAAAAAACACTGTTGTGGGCTGAAACCAAATTCCTGGCATTATCCGTTTTGCAAAATATGCCATAACTATGGGAAGGCAAAGAGATATCTTTTTTCAGGATAGGAATTACTGCAGTTTTTAATAAAACAATAGTTCCTTTTAAATAATAAGGGAGACTAGAGGAGAGAGAAAGGAAGAAGAGAATATATTACATTTTTTTTTCTAGAGGAAAACATAACAAAATCATTCAGTTTATAAGAGAGTTATGTTAATGAAAGGAATTAAAAGCTGACCCTGAAAGTAAGAGGGAAAAAAAAATATTTTGTAATGCAAAACAAAGATTTACAGGCTCTTTGGAAACCTGCTTGCTAGCTGGAAAAACAGAAAGTTGCACAGCTTTGAAATCCTTCCTTGCGCCTATTTTACACTGTATTTTATTCCTAGGTTTTCCGAAATTTAATTTCTAAACTAGGCAGTTGACTTAACCAAGATTTGAGTAACAAGACTGGGCATTTTCTGAATTCCTGTAGGAGAGATGGGGTAAAAAAATATTTAAAAGATACATTTGTATTACAAACAGAAAAAGATATAATTCTCTATTTTGGGAATTATATGATGTCAAAGAGAAAAATCAGTAGGGGGAAAAAAAGTACTTGGTGCATCTAAAGAAAAACACAAAAGAATACCAGAAATGTAATAGATTGATGCCATCACAATAACTATGGATGTCGCTTTAGCAATGATTAGTCACCTGACAGAACAGCAAACATAGTTTAGGATACCTGTCCACAAGGCCACCATGAGTCAACATCTACTTAATGGGAACTGACAACAACAACAATTAAATAAGAACATGTGAATTTCTTTTCAACGGGGACAAAAGTGAAGCTGTTGGCAGATTATAAGGTAGAAACTAAAGAAAATTCATTAAGATTCCCATCATTTAACTGACTGGAAGCAGCAGCAGAGGATAGTCCTGAACATGTACAACTTACTTTTACAGAGATTTTGGCCAACAAAGTTTTTAACATCTTCTGTCCCTTTCACAATGTTAACAAAGGAACTTCCCTCGCAATTCTCAGATTTTCCTTCCCTACTTCAGTTCTCATGGAATAACCCTTCATCTTGAAGGTCTCTTCTTGTCCCTTTTGCTGCAAAGACAGTGCAAACCACTCTCTGTCTGGAAACTAAGCATCTTAGGAAGGTTGAGATGCCTTTCCGGAGAATCTACTCAACTTCACAAGGTCACCACTGTTGCCCTAGGTTAGCCTGCTGCATCCCCAAAGAATGACGTTGTGCCCCAAATAAAACTGCTTTCAGATAAATGCGTCACAGATCATGCTAAATCTCCTTGGTTGACTCTTTCCAACCCAACCGAATGTTGAAAGAAATGATAGAATTATATAGAAATTATGTAATGTTGTATGTACAGTATGTATGTGTAGCTAAGTAACTAAACTAGTTGGATTCTGACCGTCTGTTTCTTAACAGGATAACTATCCAAAAGTTCAAGATAACAGGACCAGCATGGTGCGTGTATATATGCATCTCTCTCTCTCTCTCTCTCTCTCTCTCTCTCTCTCTCTCTCTCTCTCTCTCTCTCTCTCTCTCTCTCTCTCTCTGTGTGTGTGTGTGTGTGTGTGTGTATACAAATCTATTCTTCTTTCTCTTTTTCTTTTCAAACCCCATCATTTGAATCTGAGAAGCTTTCCTGTATGTCTTTCTTCAAGCTTTCTGCTCTCCTCTACAGCCTGACTCCCAGATTCATCCGACAATGTGTGGCAGCAAGTTCACTGGCACACTCTGGATTCTTGAAGTAATAGCTGTGAAAGAGTGTTGGGACCTTCCCAAGTTGGGGTTTCTGCATAGCCAAGCTATACCAAACCAGTGTTTCCAATTTAACACCCTGACATCCTGGGAGCACATTTATTATAAGGGAAAGGAGGGAGCCATTACACGTGCCCAAAGATTCATAATTTCTGACCTTTAGCTCATTTGTGACCCCCACCAACAGGCATGATGTTTAATTCCATCTGGCCTTGTTTTCTTAGCAGGACTCTTCCTACAAATATTTGTTCCTTTTTTCTCCCTGAAGATTTTGAAAACCTCCTTCTGTCTATCAAGACTTGCTTCCCTTCACCCCAAGGACAAGCTTCTGAACTGACAGCATTCAGTTTTACGCCTGCTGAAATAGCAACAGATAGAGGAGAATATTTGTAGATCAGGACTGAACTGTGGGGTCATTACAAAATTCATTACGAAATCAGATATTATTAGGGCACGGATGCTATTACCTAATTTAGTAATGAAATGTCTGCAAGAAAACCGCCAAGCTCAGAGAGCACCAAGGACCACATAAAATCAGAAACTCCCTTCCAATCCTTTGGGTCATCTTCTTGTCTCTGTAGAAAGAGGATGTTGCTATAAATCATAGTTTCTGATACATGTAAATCAGGGATGCAGAGAATATGACTTCTAATCCTATGCTCTTTTAGAGCAAGATGGAAATCCATGTCCCAAAGATGCTTTTCTAGAGGCAACTGGACTTTCTTTGTTTTTCTTTGAAGAGGTTTCGTTTCCCATCCAAGAATCTTCTTCAGTTCTTGAAAAAGCACCTTTGGGTGAAAGGTGAAAAGGCACCTTTGGGATAATCATGACCTGGATGGCTAAGAATCTCCATAGACATGGAAGCCTGTGTTTTCCCTCTTGGATCTTGTTTACTATCAACTTATATGGGATCTAAAAATCAACAGGACCATCAGAACATTTTTAGAGCAGCAGAGCTATTTTTTACAAGGAATCAACAACACATGTCTTCCCAGTTGTTGAATTACAATTCTCAGCATTCCTCAACATTGGTCATGGTAGATACAGTAGGTCTCTGGAAATTGTAATATGGGGTGTCATATATAATATGTAGAGCTTCTAATTTGGAGATCACACCCATCCAAATGGATGGCATTGTGCTTTTCTTTCTGTTCTTTTTTTTTTAATTCAATAGAGTTGCCAATTGAAAGGAGAAGAGAATGAATGGAAAGAGAGAAGCCAAAGAAAGAAGAGTACTGGGAATTGAGGGGACAGAAGCAGAGAGCTGGAGGGCAAACCTTTAAATTTGGGTATTGGGAGAATAATCCCTTATCATCTACAAGAAGTTGAGAAGGTTATCCGCAATCAAAATTAGCCTGGGACAAAATAAATTTCCACTATATAAAAGCATACAGATGACTCCAGATTCAGAAGTTTCATTTCCATCATACCTCCTGGCCAAAAAGGAGAATCAGAACCCTACTCCCTTCTAGCACTGATGATGTTCCTTAGATGGGTAATGAAATGTCTGCAAGAAAACAACCAAGCTCACAGAGCACTAAGGACCCCACAGTTCAATCCCAAACTACAGCTATTCTCTTCTACTGGGAGAATAAGAAAGTTGACCACTTATGCTTAAGGTTAGCTGAATTTTTCAGGGCTGCAATTGAATTTTCCTTACCCCAATGCTTTTTTTTTCTTCTTAAATATTGTCTTCATTTGGGAAGCAGCTTATCCTGGCACATTTAGCTGTTGCAAGCCCATAGATACTATTTATACACCTACACTTTCCAAACACAAGTACATAACTCACAATCCTCTTCTTCAGCCAGACCTTAGCAGCAAATATGGAAATCAATCATAGCTACACTTAATTCTTTCCTAAATGTAAAAATTTGGAAATCTTCCCTTCTTCATGAGCCTGCTCAGCACCAGAGAACGAATCCCACACAAGGTGTGGTTGTTGCCAACAGGAAAGTGACTAAAACCTTGTATATTGGTGGGGGGAGAGAGAAAGAGTTATCAATCAATTTGACAAGTCATCTCAGTTAAATGAAGACATATATACCAGGAGGCTGTAAATGTTGCCAAAATTGGGGAAGGAAAGCACACATGCACAGATGATGAAATAATTTAAGATGAATTAAACCTACCACTGATTTCTGGTGAAATACAAATTTACAGGAAAGCTAACATGACATGTAATTCTAAGGCCGAAACAAACAGTTAAATGAAATATTTTCATCCTAAAATCAGAGAGTAGGTAGGGCAAGGGAGAAAGAGGGGACAATTTTTTTTTTAATTTTATTTTGAGCTCACATTTTGGCTCCCCTTTTTGTCACTTGCTCAGAAGTCGCAAGTCTATGCATTTTTTTCCTTACTCATCAGAAGCAATTCTCTCTTCATCTTCGCTCAGATGTCTCTATGTGGCAAGATCGCACTAGTTACAAGATGTGCTAACGTAACAAAGGTAAAGGCAAAGAAGTGCCTGTGGATTTTACTCCACTAGTCATCGCCGACCACAGAGGGCGTTGCTCATCTCCGTTTCAAGGCCATTGAGCCAACGCTGTCCAAAAACATCTCCGCGTCATGTGGCCAGCACAACGTCACAGAATGCTGTTACCTTCCCACCAAAGTGGTACCTATTTATCTACTTGCATGTGCATGCTTTCAAATTGCTAGGATGGCAGGAGCTGGGGTGAGGACGGGAGCTCACTCCGTCACGTGGTGTGTTCAGGTCTTTCCAGCCGACAAGCCCAGCATCTTAACTGCTGAGCCATCAGGCCACCCTGTTAACATAATACCGCTAGGATTATTGCAGTGCTAAGTAACAGAACAAAGCTTGTAGCATAGAAATCAGTGGCAGCTCCTGGGTTCAATTCCTGGCATCTCCAGACTGGAACTGCAGAACTTCCATCCTGAAAACGTGGTGGGAGGCTGCAGTCAGTATCAAGATATTGGGTCTACAGTCATATCTCAGTACTCAACTTTAATCTCATTGAATTTGGTCTTCGATGCATTTTGACATAAAAAATTTGTCCTGGTGTTCATTGTTTGTTTGGTATTCAATGCGCAAGCTAGAACTTGCCAGTGTTGGTTTCCTCGCCACTTTCCAGCCAAAACAAAGGGTCACACACGGTACCCTTGCCCTGTGCACATCCCATTGCAGTCTTATCTTAGCTTCTGTGGTCATTTGGTGTATTTTCAAAGACCTTCCAAGAAATCAATATTTTTGTCTTCTTATAATTTATGTTTAATTGCAAGGCACCTCAGGCTCATCCTTATCCCAACATGAGCTGCGTATAACATTTCAGCATCCTCTGCATAGACTAAAACATCAAATTTTCCCATTTCAGACCAGAAGCAGGATACAATTTAGGGGCCGTACCTGGGACCACCAAAATCCCACAGATTGATTCTTGCTCTCTATGAGCTTGTTCTCCAACAAGCACTGCCTCAAAATAAGACAGCAAGCGATGCCTTGTGCTAAAGCTACTACCATATGGATGGCATGCCTAATGAGGCCTATTTTGAATGACCGCTTTGGCCTTTCATTTTCTTATTGTATAGTGGGGTGGTAGTTTACAGCTATTGTGTTGCAGGCCACAAATAAACTCTCCAAAGTCCAGCTGCAGAATCAATTTACAAGTACTGTCCAAGAGGATGTTTCCAGATCAGCAAAACTAAAATTAAGGGAGGACAATGAATGTGTCTGAATTCCCCGACACCTGTATCTACTCGAATCATTCCCTAAAGCAAAGACACTTGGATTTGATTACAACAACAGAGTGAGAAAGTGAAGCAAAAGAATAAAATGACAGGATGGATTTTTTTTTTTTGAAGAACACCAGTCATTTCTCATCATGAAATCAAAATGTATTTTTTTAAAAAATGTGCTGGCATAATCTATATCAGCGTCATTTTCATAGTTATATAGGATAGAAATTAAAGATCTATGCTCCAACTTCATTCATTAATAGCAGTGGGTGTTAGACAGTTGATTCATTGCTTTATTAACTTAAAATCCCTAACTTTTGTGGAGCAAAAAAGATTCTTGGGGGCTGATTCACACATTGGCTGAAAAAAAAACATGGTATATCAAATAATGTGGCAAAGGTTTTATATAGGCAGATGAGAATTTTATTTTTAAGAATAAAAACTGAGCTGAACAATTCAGAGGTTTAGGAAATACACAGACACAGTTGAAATTTGTTGACCTGAAGTCTGGATTATCAAAAATTCATAACTACAAAAAGAAATAAAGCAGACATTTCTACAAGATGATTGCCAGAATTGAGGGCCCCCAAAATGGGAAGAGATGAGCTAAACTCTCCTGATTTTATATTGAGAAACCTGTTTAGAATTTGTTTTATTCCTTCATTTCTTGTTTTGAAGAACTTGGGATACCATATGGTCTTATGTCATTTCCCTTGACAATACACTTGCCTTCAGCCGCTTTGGTTTTTTAAAAAAATTGTCTCAACTTTGATCCTGTTTCATAGGGTCTACTTGCCTCTAGCCCAACCAATTGGACACCAGAGCCCTAAAATGCATAGCCAAGTTGGCCCCTCTTACATAAGTCCAGCCAATGTGAATTCTGATAAGCCTGGACAAAGTTGAGTTGAGTTGGAAGTTGAGTTCCAACCCAATGTGAACCAATTCCTAGTTCAAATCAAATTTCCAAATAGAAAGTTGCAATTTGCATCACACTGGCAAATTGAGCTGGATGAGTTTGAAACAATCTGATGGTCTGGAAGGCATAGAGCATACAAAAATGCCCCTCTCTTTTTTTTTTCCAAACAAGTTTGATTTATCCAATTGGATCAGGGATCTGAAATAAGGTTATTCCACTTGAAACCAATTCATTCCTTCTAATTTTCTATTTTTCCTATGCCGCTGGAAGAGTACAAGATACAGCAGTGACAAAACAGTAGTAATATCACTACTTCCAGAGCGATATTATTTTAGAACGGGAAAGGAAATCTCATCACCAAAGAAGTACTTGAACTTATACATAATTATTACATGTGAAGTGTTAGTACCACTTTATAATGCCTCAGTAAGACCACATATGGAATATTGCATCTAGTTTTGGTTGCTACGATATTAAAAAGATTTTGAGATTCTAGAAAGAGTGCAGAGAAGAGCAACAGGATGATTAGAGGACCAGAGACCAAAACATATGAAGAGTGGTTGCAGGAATTGGGTATGTCTAGTTTAATGAAAAGAAAGACTAGGGGGGACATAATAGCAGTGTTCCAATATCTCAGGGGTTGCCACAAAGAAGAGGGAGTCAAGCTATTCTCCAAAGCACCTGAAGGCAGGACAAGAAGCAATGGATGGAAACTAATCAGGGAGAGAAGCAATCTAGAACTAAGGACAAATTTCCTGACAGAACAATTGACCAGTGGAATGGCTTATCCTCAAAAACTGTGGATGTTCCATCCTTGGAGGTTTTTGAGAAGAGATTGGCAACTATAGGCTTTCCTCAGTGGTGGGATTCATACATGTGAACAACCGGTTCTCTGTGTGGATGCCACTTCCGGAAGTCCATTCTGGGCCTGGGCAACAAAAAATTAGCTACCGGTTATGCCGAAGTGGTGCAAACTAGCTGAATCCCACCACTGGATTTCCTGCTTCAGCAGGCAGTTGGACTAGAATACCTCCAAGGTCCCTTCCAACTCTCTGTTATTCTGTTATTTTTATTAAAATAACATTCATTCATTCTCTTTCCTTTTAGTGCAGGTGCATAGATTCACTACTTCATCTCACTTCCGAAAGCACTATGACAGTTTGCAAAGCTGACCAATCCATAGCGAATAAATTTTGGGCCATATGGTATGAAAACTATAACCCTTTCCTTTCCCCCCCTCCCTTCCCTTCTAAACAGCTGGGTGAGTAACTACAAGGAAAAGACAGTTAGCAGCTGCGTGCTGTTGTCATTACTTTGATGCTGCTTAAAGGAATCTAAGCCTTCCACGCCTGAGATTAGAAGCAATGAATGTTCCTCTCCAAATATGAGAGAAAACAGCGATGGGAGCTATAATTATGTTTTACAGGTGTCATCAGAACAATGGCTCCAACTTTTACTCACAATAAACACATTCTTGTGCTATTCTGTGACCATTTTTTTTCAAAGGCCTTCTGGGAAAAAGGTATTACCGTACAAAGGCGACTGCACTAAATAAGCATGAAAAGGACTCTTATGTAGAATCCCTTTCATATTCAGCTCACCTGGGTGTTTCTATGATTAACTAAGCTCCATGGAAGCATTTATTTACACACAGGTACAGCTGAACCCACCCTCTTCTCCCCCTTACTATCTCCCAACTTACTATGATCTTGAATAGACTCTGCAAAAAGATTCTGTACTAACATACAGCCCTAAGTGCTTATGGAGATCAATGAAAAGAAGGACAGAATAACAGTGATCTAATATCTAAGAGATTGACACAAAGAAGAAGGGCAAAGCACCAGAAGGCAGGACAAGAAGCAGCAGATAGAAACTAATCAAGGAGAAAAGCAACCTAGAACTAAGGAGATATTTCCTGACAATGAGGACAATTAAACAGTGGAAGGGCTTGCCTCTGGAAGTTTGTAAGAAGGGATTGGACAATTGTCTGCAATGGTATAGGGTTTCCTACTTGAGCAGGGGGTTGGATTAGAAGACCCCCAAGATCCCTTCCAACTCTGTTTTTCTGTTATCACATCACTGGGAAACCAGGATTAATACCCAAACTCCACTGAGTAGCACATGAGACAATAGCCTCAAGGATAAATACCTTTGTCTTCCTTTGCTTTCCTTCCACTGAGCTACCACTGTTTGAAATTTCTCAAGCATAGCAGTAAGAGAAAGTCTCCCATAGGCTATGGATAATGCTTCCTGAAGGAACTGTGCTAACAACAATTAACAAGATCACATAAAGCCACAGATTTTTGCGTGGAACTCAGCCATAAAAGAATCAACAAATACACCGGTCATAAATTGTTAGAATTGCCTTGATCTTGCTATAATAGGTGATCCCATGGTTTTGTAGTTCAAGAAATCAAACATTATAAATTAAGGGTTTTTTTTTAAAAAAAAAAAATTGAGTCCAGCACTTTTCTAAACTTATCCCCACTACATGAATCACAATTTTTCTGTTTGGATTCTCTCCTACATAGACCTTTCACAAAACAGCATTAACAACAATGGAAATACAAAGTTTTTAAATCTCTGTCTTTACCAAATGCCAAAAATTATTCTATAATTTAAGTAGCAGCCCAGCTGATGAAAAAGTTTGATTATTATTATGGGTGTATTTTTAAACTTGCAACATTTGGCAGATTCTGTAGCCTTGACTAGCTTAGTTTCAACCAATCTTTTTTTTTTTTTAACAAAGTTTAAAATAAAAGCGGAGGAGGAAAATATGGCTAAAATAATGCATTAAAGTTGCAAAACACAGTATAAAAACCTTTAATCTGTTGGAACTACTACAGTAAAAACTGTAGGTACCTAATACAAGTCATCATTTGAAGAAGGGATGGACCATGTCAAGGATGTAAATTATGTGGGAAACACAATAAAACATTGTCAATAGAAGTGGACCCATTCAACCACCCTTTAATTGTATACTGTAAGTATACAACATGCTTGGCCACTCAATACAGCTGGCAGAGATGCTGCAAGTGATGCCCTCCCTTAAATATGAGTAATTACATGCTGTTGTACTCCTTTCTGCTCTTTGTCTTGTCCATCATGGCTTCTTTTACCAACATATACTTAATCAAGAGAAACAGAAACATACCAACGTGGAATTATCCAACCAAGTTGGGTAAAACATGGGCCAGGTTGGAATAATAGTTTGCAAGAATTGGAATAATAGTTTGCAAAAACACAAGTGGGTGGGTGTCACTTTTATACCTGGCCACCTAATGATAGATCCACTGTGTGGGTAACAGTGGGGCAAACAAGTACCTTACAAAACATTGGTTTGTAGTAGGAGTTGAATGGGTGGAAATAAATTGTCTTCGTTATGTTTAGTTATGGGAAATGGAAATCTCTGTCACCTGATCATTACACTCTAGGTATCTGTGGCATATCTATGGTGCATATCTGTGATATAAAACTGTATTTGGGCACATGGGCAGCACCCATTGCCTATCTTTCTATCTTCCAAAAGTGTTGTATATTTCACTATATGGCTTAAGATACCAGAATGTAGAATCTGGAATAGAATAGAATAGAATAGAATAGAATAGAATAGAATAGAATAGAACAGAACAGAACAGAACAGAATAGAATAGAATAGAATAAGGAACGGAACAGGAACAGAAGACTAGAATAGAATAGAATAGAATAGAATAGAATAGAATAGAATAGAATAGAATAGAATAGAATAGAATAGAATAGAATAGAATAGAATAGAATAGAATAACTGGCCAAGTGTGATTACACAAGGAATCTCTCTCCGGTGCAGAAGCTCTCAATGTACATGCAAAGCAACAGAGTAATAATAATCACAATATGATAACAATAAGAGGTAGTAATAAAAAGATGAAAAGATAATGCTAATACTATAGCCCTACTACATGGGTAAATATCAGAACTAAGACAGTTCTGTGGGACTTAAATGTTTAGCAGAGTGATGGCATGAGGGGAAAAACTATCTCTGTGTCTTCCTGAGGGGAGTCTGAGGGAACTCTGAATGCATAACTAGAACATGATTATTGTTATATGCCATCAAATCCAGGTCAACTCTTAGCAAGCACTTAGACAGACTTTCTCCAAGATGGCCCAAATTCAATGTTGCATTTTAAGATCTTCCAACACTGCCTCCACCCCCAACATAATTGAGTCTATCCACCTTGCTGCTGTTGTCCTCTTCTCTTTCCCCCCATTTTCCCCCTGATTATAGAAGTTTCAAGGGAGCTGGGTCTTCTAATAACATACCCAATATGATAATTTGAGCCTGGTCATTTCTTCCTCAAGGGAGGGGCAGAGCCAGTTCCTGCACTTACATTTTACAAGTATCATCTCAACAATGCTTTGCTATGTTGCTACCACATTAATGCAATCCTTATCCTTTTAGCTGGTTTGCTATTCTGAATGAGAAAAACTATCCCACAGGATGAAATAGCAGCTGCGTTTCCCTTGAGGCACATGTTTGCTACGCCTCCTTGTTTTCATTATAAAAAGTTGGTCGAAGCTGGGCACTCCCCTTGGGATACTAGCCCAAGCGTTTGTTAAGAAAAACATGAAGTGCTAAACATTAGTATTCTCATGGTTCCAAAAATGGATCTAATTCTAGAGTCTTGTGTATCAAGAGCTGAGTCCCTAGAGATTCTAGGTAGGTCCAAAGCAACCCAAAACTAGCTAAATGACCACTTATACTCCAACCACATCATATGGCCACCCTGGGCTTTCATCAATTGTAATTCAAACATTTCTTTGTTTGAATGAATTCTTGGAATTTGAGGTATATGTAATCAACAACTTCCAGATGTTGCTTCTTCCGCAGACTTATTATACATTCAATTAATGTTGTAATAAATCAGCATCTCCAATATGGAAGAGGCACGGTGTAAGTGAAATACAGTTAATGATAAAATGAAAAGTAGCTTGGAAAAGCTATTTCTAAATTGATGTTCCAGATGAGTTTAAGTTTTTGTGGTTAGAGCTGTGGGCTAAGAAATCTCTGATTCAACCCCGCTTTAATCTCAAGTTTATTAATGATCCTGAGGTCCAGGTTTCTTTCCACACTTCAATACGTTATACAAAGGCTAAGATTTTATGCTTATAATTGCAGCATGTACATTTGAGGAAGAAGTTCCAATGAATATATTTCTAGGGTCAATTTGGTATCAACCAAAGAAGCTATCCTTTAAATGCGGGTAGACAACCAGACCTCTGATTGATGGAACACTAACCCTAAAATATCTGCTTTATAAATTGGAGGTTATTGCTTGATCTCACAATTCTTCTGGATATACCAAGGGTATCAGAAGTGTGGCATGTTTTTGCCATCCTTGACCAGTAAGCTAACCTTTGACCATAAAGACATTAAAGAATAAGTCACCTCAGTTTTCTCCATGCTCTGAAGCTTCACTGAAAATGCCTAAGGAACATTCTACACCCCACAAAACCATCTTGCTGTGTCTATGTATTTTCTTCTCCACTTGCTTTCAATTTTTGTATCAATGTTCGGTTTTTCAAAGCTCTCAGTGATCTAAATCTCTCAAAAAGTGTCCTCTGACATATATTCCTTTCCATGTGTTCTATTCAATATCTGAATAAGACCTGGCAAGCAATGACTCAGAGTAGGGCCTTTTCAGAACAGACTATTATTTAGTGCACATTCATCATAATTTCCTTCTCAAAGGCATTTTGCTCAAAGGTGGGTGCTCCAGAAACATTTTTCCTTGTTGTCCTGTTTGCTTTGTTATTTCAATGCTCCACCACTAATATTTGATTCCTTTCCTTTCCTTTCCTTTCCTTTCCCTTCCCTTCCCTTCCCTTCCCTTCCCTTCCCTTCCCTTCCTTTCCTTCCCTTCCCTTTCTTTCCCTTTCCTTTTTTTTAACTAGAGTCATTTTAATGTATGCTTGTATGTTTACGGCATTTGAATTTATCTTTAAAATGGACCTGTGTGTGTTTTTAAATAAATAACAATAGACTGCTTAGACTTCTTTCAATCAAACCATGCTGTGATGCTGGGGAAAACAGACTGTATCTTGGTGGTTTTTAAAAACTCTAAATACAGATCTAAGCACGAACATATTACAGTGTTATTTTTATAATGCATTCTACAGTAGGTATCTGATTCATACTTGCTATATATAGGAATATCATATGGTGACAGTGAAATATTTTTGGTAATATCCTTAAATAACTAGTAATGAAAATTTAAACAGGGATCGTCTTGTGCTTCCTGCCTATTAGTAGCACCATTGTACTGTCTTTCAGCAACTATACTGGTGTTCACAAAGTTACTCTCAATCTAATCCAAAATAAATTGGGGGAAAAATAAAAGCTATATTCTGCGTGAAGTTGATAACTCCTACATCTCACTGACGTAATGTGCTAGGATGAGTTTTACTTCAAAGGGGTATTACAAAGCTACCATTCCACCATTTTTAGAAGTTACACTCCCTTTCCTTGAAAACACGGAGTGATTTGTACTCTTTCTTTGTAGTTCGTTTATTTTTATTATATTTAATTTATTTATATCCTACTTTATTATTTTATAAACAAGTCAAACATATCTAATAATTCTTCTTCCTTCTATTTTTCTCACATCAACAAAACTGAGAAGTGTGTTGGGTTGAGAGAGAGAGAGGACTGGTCCAAAGTCACCCGGTCGGCTTTCATGCCTACGTCAAGACTAGAACTCACATCCCCTAATGATAGTCCAAAGTGACCCAGTGGGCTATCGTACCTAAGGCAGGATTAGAACTCACAGTGTTCCCATATTCTAGCCTAGTCCCCATTCTATCTCAACTGAGTGATGTGCAGTAAGATATAAACTTTTGATCAATAAGAGTGAAATACAATTGAAAGAAACTGGTCTACCATTTCCGATCTTACCGAAGAATTTTTTTTAAGATCATAATCATGACAGAAACTTAACATCACAATTGAGCAACATTACAGCTGCTCAATTTTATCAAAGTCTGGCTAGTACAGAACAGTTGGCATTTCTCTATGGTTCAAGGCCACTCTTCATCACATTCCCACATGGCAACGTTTCAGTAAAAAAATCACATAAAAATGAAATAAAAATAAAAGTTTGCATCATATAGGTAGTCCTTGACTTACAGCCACAACTGATCCCAACATTTCTGCTCTAAAGTGAGATATTTGATAAGTGAATTTTTTTCCTATTTTACAACCTTCCTTTGCCACATCTGTTAGGTGAATCCCTGCATTTGTTAAGTGAGTAACCCAGTTGTTAAGTGAAGCTGGCTTCCTCCAATGGACTTTGCTTGTTACAATGTCACAAAAGGGGACCACATGATCTTGGGAACACAGCAACGGTCATGAATATGAGCCAGTTGCCAAGTGTCCAAATTTTGTTCACATGACCATGGAGATGCTGGAAAAGTTGTAACTGTGGAAAACGGTCACAGTCACTTTTTTTCAGTGCCATCACTAAATGAACGGTTGAACGGTCACTAGATGAATTATTGTAAGTTTAGGACTTCATAACTGGATTGAAATAGAAAGAAAAATGATCAGAGATGGAACCAAGAGATATAATAGATGTAACTTCATCAGTAATGCACATGAATCGGTGGAAATAGCCTGACACAACAATTCAATGAATGGATGATGCACTATTTATAAAGCCAATAAGCAGCTTGATCATTGTCCCTGCCTTGTCCCCTTGCGAAAGAGGGATTTCCAAAAATTCTCACCACAGTCTAGTCTATCTGCTTTTAACCATCCCTTGCGGTAACCCCACAACAACTTACACAATCTGCCGAATAATCAGGTTTTAGAAACTAATGAGACGGGGTTGGCATCTGACATGACATTCTGCTTGTGACCTTCCCAGCAACATCTGGTTGGTCACTGTTGGAAACAGACCACTAGGCTGAATTAGACCTTTTGCCTTCTCCAGTTAACCAATGTCTTCTCGGCTTCTGCAATAGATGGACATTATGTAAGAACAAAAAGCTGAACCTTGGCCAGGAAGTGCTTTCCCCAATGCTTAGATGAACACAGCTTTCATACCGGGCGTTCAAGCTTCTCTAAATCTCTTGCAAACATGGAGCAGCATGCACGGTGTTCCATATCGGGCATCAGAAACGCTACATATGGCGTTCAGTTATAACAGCTGAGCTTTAAAAGAAGTGCAGCTTTGCATCCCAGTCAACCTGACACCAAACGAGACAAACAAATAATCAGCAGTGATGGTCCCCATAACAGCCACAACTCAAATAATCTGAAGGACCATTGTACAGTGAGTGAGTCTTTTTAATTTCCCCCAAATTGTTTGTCACCTCTTCCTGAGAATATTTTGCCAATCAAAGCAACCCAGGGATCACTGCATGCTGCTTTTAAATTTTAACACTCTTAATTATTTCCTGGCATAAATTCATTCTCTTTTTTTTTTTCTCTCTCTCTCTCTCTCTTTCTCTTTCTCTCTCCCTGTGGGAAAAGGAAGGGAAGGGAAGGGAAGGGAAGAGAAGGGAAGGGAAGGTTGATTTGAAAGCACACACACAAACACATTGTTGCATAAGATTGCAGCTATTTTATATTCATGTAAACACTATGGAGAGTTCCTTGAGGTAGTTTGGAAATCTAATAAATGAATAAAAATAAGTCCTAGCTATGTTCTGTGTTTTAGATGAACTTCAAAAGGTCATCAAATATTGCTTGAAGTTTTAGCTTTCTGGTTATAGCCCTAGGAAATCTCTTCCTTTTGCTAGTCACCCATTGTATTCCATAGACGTCACGGGAAGTCATATAAGAATAATTATAGTTCTTACATCAAGGAATCAGATAAAATGGCAAATAACTAGAATTGTTCTTATACGACTTCCCACGAAGTATTTACAGTAAATGCAGTATTTAGCTGTATTTCAGATCTATTTATCCACAAAACTGTCTATCATCTGCCCCTCTGGATGGTTCTAAGGGTCTGCTTTTCTGTAAAGCAATATTAGTCAATCTCAGCAGTTTTAATATGTACAGTATGGAATCCCAGAATTTTAGCTAGGGAATTCTGGGAGTTGAACTCCACACATCTTAATGTACAGTGTTGCTGAAGTTGAGAAACACTGCAACCGACGCCAGCACATATGAGTTATTAATGTAGATGCCCAACCCTCGCTGAAGAAGACTGTAAAACAAGATTCACTGAGGGGAAAGCACCAGCTGAGAGACAAAATCAGCCCAGAAACAAGAGCTCCTCAAAAATATAATACCTAGAAGTACTGACATTCTCTTTCCTCCGAGTGTATTTTATTTTTATTTGTGTGTGTGCTTTTTAAGCTTCTTTGCCAACTTCCCACTCCTCCTTTTCCAGCCCCCTGTTGCTGCGTGCCATCCCAAAGCTCCAGTATAAAGTTTGGCTTTTGCAGCATGAAGCAGCTGGGCAAAACTAGCCGAGAATGATAATGACCTCAGAAAGCTGCTGTTAGCTCAACTACAATAGGGTGCTCAGTCTAGTGGAAAATTGTGTTCATCAGCTAACTCTGCTCAGTTACTAATTGACATTGCCAAATATTTTAAGAACAATTGGAATGCACAAGAAAAAAAAAGAAAAAGGGAGAAAAATGAAGATCTTAATCCTCAGTCTTAAATTTTTTGCCTGATATTTTTTTTTGTCCATGTTGAACTTTTGATTGGGAAGGAAGGAAGGAAGGAAGGAAGGAAGGAAGGAAGGAAGGAAGGAAGGAAGGAAGGAAGGAAGGAAGGAAGGAAGGAAGGAAGAGGGAGGGAGGGAGGGAGGGAGGGAGGAAAGGAAAGAAATAAAGAGAGAAAGGAAGGAAGGAAGGAAAAGAAAGAAAAAGAGGAAGGAAGGAAGGAAGGAAGAAAGGAGCAAAGAAAGAAAAGAAAAGAAAAAAAAAGAAACTGGCAACATAACGTTTTCTGTCCAGCATCTTTGCAGCACTGTCCAATACAAAAGCTTTTTTTATATCCTCTGTCAATGGCATAAATATAGGCTGAATTGCATTGTTGGAGAAAGAGTTTGCTGCCATAGGAAAGGATTGGGCGGAGGGAGAGAAACACTGAAAAGGATCCAAACCAGCTGATCAAACATTTTGTGCCAAAGTCAACATGAAGTACTATGGACAAGAATAAATTATTATAGATCATGGTATTTTATTTTCCTTCTCCCATCCCCCTTTCTTTTTTATTCTCTCTTTTTTAAAAGAAAAAACAAAAACAAAATACCATCTTTGTGCTTTCCATTGATCATGCAACTTACCCTACTTTATTTAATGAACTGGAGGGTCAGTGCATTCAATTACCCCTTTCTTACTATCAAGACTTCAATTATCTCCACACCAAAATTATAGGCAAATGCGGAAGATATAGCTACTCGACTAGTTACGACGGACAGTATCATTTCTTACAACATTAAGCTTTAATTATTCTGTTTGCCAATTCCGGAGCAAAAATAACCTCCGTGAATAATCCCGGAGAAGCAGCCACCTATATTGGTGTGTAGTTCTCCGTCTGCTGGCCCAGGAATAGTTCCTGCCACATATTTCAGAAATTAAGAACACAACACAGGAACTGTCTTTTTCTGCACATGAGCGCAATGGCAGTGCCCGTTTCTTCCCCTTCACCAAAAGCATTCGGCCTGTGCAGTTTTCAAAGTTCATAAAACTAACTTGTTTGGTTTGAGAAACGGACAGTGCAAATAATAATGAGATTGTCTCTTTAAAGACTGATCTGGAAAGACGGTTGTATGATCTCAGACATTCCCAGTTCGTTTCCTGGAAAACCTGTATAATCTAGAGAGACGTACCCCAAAGAGAACCCCCCCCTTTTAAAACTTGCCTAGCATCAATGGGCAACTAATGCAATGCTGACTTATTGGAATCCATAGGATTCCATCCTTAGTAGTGAGGTTATGGTCAGAGGGTCAACGGTACGGTCGACAAGTGGCTCTCATTTTGTGTGAGCGCCTCTGCCTTGTGAGTAAAGAGCAACAGCAAGTGCAATTTTTACAAGTGACAACAACAACAACAAGCAAGGGCTGCAAGAGAAGGAAATGATCTGACCAATTTTATCTGTTTTTCTCTGAGAATATATGACTTCTTCCTTTGTTGAAAGGTCCGGATTTTAGCAGCTTAGTTCGTGGCAATTTACAGAGTCAAAGAACAAACACATTATCTGGTCCAGTGGAGCCGTTTTCACATGTTCACTGATTCAAACATTCTTTTACTCATATAACAAACAGCTGCATACCACATTAGCGCAGCCAGTGGCAGTCACCCATTTCTGCAATAACTGTTTGATTGCAAACTTGACCCTTTCTTCTTCTCAGCCTGAACTAGACATTTTTTTTTCCAAAAAAAAGCAGCCACTCTATTCCCAATCCTCCCTTGTGAAGAATTACATCAGATAACAAAGGCTTTGCTGCCACTCATTGTAAGCTTTCTGCTAGAGACCTGTTCTAAGAGGCACCATGTATAAAAGGTTTTATTTTTTAATATGATGAATTCAGAAACTACTATCATGTTAAGAGCACCAATTTACAATAAAAGAATCGCTCGGTTAAGATCTGAAAAAGAATAGTTTCTCAGGCCCTCTGACCCAGTTTGCAACAACAACTGCACAAAAAAAAGGAATCAAGTGATGCAAATTAAGTTCTGAGACCTGTTGTGGGCTTAGAAATTGGTTAACCGTATTTTTGTAGTAATGTTTTAATGTCTGTCTCAATGGCTATTTCCCTTTAACTTTGGGAATAAAAGCTTCTTTTGTATTCTGCTGATTTATCTTCCACAGGTAGCAATCATTTCGCAACAATTTAAAAGTGTTTCTTGAGAATTTTATAGCGGACTAAGAAATATTACTGAAGACAACCAGGTTAAATATAAAAGCATGTTATTGAATGCAGGAAAAAAGTTGAAACTTCGGTATTCTGCATCTATGACATGGCTTATTGTACAGATGCTACATTTCTATTCAGAGGCTACAAGGAAAACAATTAGAAATTATTCATCCAATTGACATGAGTGGAAACTAAATCCAGTACATAAGTTTACAAGTACGAGATAAATGTTGCTCAACTTTCTGGTCTTCCATCTTTATAATCAGTAAGTCTCATAAATTGATTAAGGTTCACAAATGCAGCTGTTTTTTTGTTTTGTTTTGTTTTAAATAAAGGGAAATTAAAGGGCAAAATAATCTCCAAATTCCCTAAGATGAAAGAAGATTAAAGGTGCATGAATGGTTTTCACGTATGGTTAGGAACTTTGCATCATGGAATTCCTGATCACTGGACTGCAGGCTCAGAAAGCTGTGGACTTGGCCAGTTTTGAAAAAGGCCAAGCAAGTTCAAAGATGAGAGGTTTAGTAAAGAAAAATACTATCATTTTCTTCTCTCTGTATCTGGAGACTGTGTTTGGCCTGTGTCGCCAACAAGTAATTTCATAGATGGACAGACCATTAATTTAGCCAGGAAACTGCTGTGGCCCAGGTATCTATGGTTTACCCAGCAGTGGACAACATCTAAAGGCATCTGCTGTGGCAACCTCTCACCACTGGCAAAGAATAATGGAAATTGGAGATTGAAAACATCTGTCAAGCACAGCTGCCCATCCCTGAGTTACTGTAATGGTGTGAGAGAATGACCTTGGGAGACAGGAGGAAGAACCCAACCTAGACATAGCTCTGATAAATTACAGCTGAGTCCCAAAGAGGGGTGAGGTTGGAGAAACCTTACAATGAAGGTAGAGTTAGTACTCATGGTTGGTGCTTCTTATCTGGACTATCTCAAAGGCCTGATAGTTACGGGGAGTGGGGGAATAGAAATGTATTTGATTGGTATTTTTGATGGTCAAAACTATATATTGTTCTGATCCAGATTAAATCAGAAAGGAACAGAGGAAGTAAAATGAATTTCCTTCTACCCTAAAAAGCCATTTTTGAGCCTATAATCAAATTAGACAAATTTCAAGGGTCTCTTTGAGCAGAGTCAAGAAAACGCTGAGATTCTGAGAGGGCATTTGTATTTTCTTCATTAAAAAAGTCAAATAACAATAGTCAAAGGCTATGTTTGTTTGTTTTTCTTACTTCTTCCAAAGCAGTGTTTCTCAACCTTGGCAGCTTTAAAGAGCTCCATTCTTCCAACACCGGGGTTTTTTAAGACAATATTGGACAACCATTTGTCTGGAATTGTATAGGGTCTCCTGCTTGAGAGGGGATTGGACTAAAAGACCTCCAAGGTCCCTTCTAACTTTTTTATTCTATTAAAGTCTGGACTGAAACTCCCAGAATTCCCCAATCAGACTGGGAGTTTCAGTCCACACTTCTTAAAGCAACCTGGAACTAAGAAGAAATTTCCTTTCAGTTAGAACAAATTACCAGTGGAACGACTTGCCTCCAGAAGTTGTGAATGCTCCAACAATTGAAGTTTTTAAGAAGAGATTGGACAACTATTTCTCTGAAATGGTATAAGGTTTCCTGCCTGAGCAGGGGTTGGATTAGAAGACCTCTAAGGTCCCTTCCAACTATTCTATTCTATTCTATTCTATTCTATTCTATTCTATTCTATTCTACTCTACTCTACTCTACTCTACTCTACTCTACTCTACTCTACTCTACTCTACTCTACTCTACTCTACTCTACCTTACCCTACCATACCCTACCCTACCCTATCCTATCCTACCCTATCCTATCCTATTGTTGCTCAGGTGGAGATAAACTGCTCTAAAGCATGTCCTGATCCTCTTTGGCCAACTTCTGGGGCACTGGTGCTCCAAAAGGGACAGCATATGTTCAAAACATGGGCAAATGCTCTTTGCATGGCAGACGAAACCTTTTATGTTTTCCTATTGGATTTTGAATCCCCTTAAAACAATCCAAGCAACTAGATGGTATAAAAATCAGTCTTCCCATTTCTTATAGGATTTCTGTATGTCTTTGATGACAAATATATTGTATACATGAGGTCTGAATTCTAAGAGGTGTCGGAGGATTTCCTGGGTATTTAAACAACAGTGTTAATCTCTATAGGAATCTGTGGAATGCAGAGGACAGATTTATAGGTCTTAAGAAGTGGGGGGGGGAAGCTTACAGATTTATTATAAGCCACCTCTCCAAACTAACTCTTTTATATAAATCTGGTCTCAGAAATGGAGCATACTGGAGCATGACAAGAGCGGCAAAAATAAACTGGCATCTACTTAATAACTGTAACAGTGGATTGCCTTCAATGTTAAAATATTTATTGAAAGCCAGGGAGGGGGTGAGCACCAAAAAAAAAAAAAAAAGAACAGACTGCTATCAGATCTTTAACAGTGGGCAATGTAATGCCTAAAGGTCTCTTGAACTGTCTTTCATTTTCTAGACTTAATGGCTGATTGCAGAAATCAATGTTGCCATTAGTAACAGAGTATTTGTTATGGCAATGATTTCCTCCATTGTTAGGTCTGCAGAATGATTACAATATTAGCGAGGTGCTTTTGTTATAAAAAGGGCTGGAGATATAACTTTCAATTTACTATCCATTAGTTCAAGGGTCTAGAAATGAGAGATGAGGCCAGAAATCTTATCTTTATTTTTAAAGGTAAATATATATATATATATATATATATATATATATATATATATATATATTTGCCAATAAGGCTCAATATTGTAGAAGGCTTAAATGAAATATTATTTTGCTTTGCTCTTTTGTGCACAGCGAGTTGACGCTAAAACCAATGGGATATTTTTAAAACATGATTTTATGAGGTTTAAAATGATTGCAGAAGACAAGAATCATCCATGGGAAGTCGATTCATTTCTACTGGATCCTTCCTATCATTCTTAGTCTCTGTGTGTTCAGAATTTGGGGCTCAGGTCCTTAAAGGTATCCCACATTTGGCCGTATAAATAAATTGTATCTCATGATAGAAGGATTTATCAAAACAGAAACAAGAGTAAAATGTGGTTGCTGAGGCTAAAAGAAGAGAAATTACTCCATATAGACCAGGGGTAGGCAACCTTGGTTCTTTTATGACTCGTGGACTTCTCAGAATTCATGAGGCAGCCACAAGTCATAAAAGAGCCAAGGTTGCCTACCCCTGGTATAGACAGACCATCCAGATAGATTTGCATTTGTCCACATTAGGACAGTAATATAAAAGCAATATAATGCAGGAAGTCCTCATCTTATGGCCATAACTTAATCTGGAATTACCACCTCACCGTGCATGAATTTAAATCACTGGTCATTAAGTCAACGTAGTGGTTGTTCAATGAGTTGGTTGTCTGCAATGGGTGCAGTTTTGGACCCCTTCAAAGAGGAGACACAACACTGAAAATGGACCTACCTGAGGAAGAAGGAGAAGATGGATGGGGACTGTCTTCCTGAGCACTTCCTGTCTGCGAGAGGCCTCCGCCCATCCCACTTTCCTCAGTAATGTTGGAGGAGCCAGGTGTGGTTGATCGGCTGACTGACTGGGATTCCTGGTCACTTCCAGACCCACGGCGCTCATCGATGTTCCCCTGGAGGATCTCATCTTCGACTTTCCTGTCCCTCTTGTGGACTCTGGAATGAACCACCACTTGGTGGTAGGTTCTGAAAACTCGCCCGCAGTCAGGACACTCGGTGGGCTTCTCTTTTGCCCCGCCGTGACTCTGCATATTGTACTCGAGCCCTGGATTCATACCGTGAGACAGGAAATCTCTGCTCCCTTCCAAAGGGTCCAGTTTGTTTGACAAGTCTCTCTGATTGCCCATTTTAGTGCTGTGAAGCAAATCAGCAGGCATTTTCTGCTTGGAACCATCTGCTCCTACTAACACATACTCCCGCTTCTCCTTATCAAACAGAACTCCAGCGTTTGCCAAAGGGTCTTCGTGGCTCCGCTGAATCTGGTGCTCTTTCGACAGGAAACCATGCTCCATGGCCATTCCCCTTGCCATGAGCTGCCAAGCTTGGTAGCTGTTTACAGGGTCCATCTCAGCAGCTTTGGCAGCAGCCTGCAGCCTCTCTCTGCAGCTCGATTTGAGTGGAGGCACAAGGTTTAGACAGCCCAATAAGGAATGTTTGTCCCCTTCAGCAAGACTATGTCCGATGGTAGCCATAGGAGACAGGAGTTTGCCCAGGACTTCACGCTCTTTCATGGGCAAATCCCCTTTACTATAGGCATGGTTCTGCTCACCGAGGCCAGCTTTGTCTGGGGGCAGGAAACCACTCTGCAAACAGGACAAGTATCTGGAGTACAAGTTGGCATGGGCTTCCTGGGACATGCTTCCCACAGGCACAGGGGCTTCTGAGTCACCGGGGGATTTGTTCTTCACCGACAATTTATTCAGGTGGACTTTCATGTGGTTCTTGAGGAACCACGGCTCCTTGAAGCGCCTCCCACAGATTTGGCAACAGTGCTCAAAGGAGTCCTTGTGCTTCCTCATGTGGCCTTTCAGGAACCAGGCTTGGCTGAAGACCTGGCCGCACACTTCACAACGGAATTCGTTGGCCGCCTGCTCCCCGTTTCCATTGGAACCCTGGCCCTGAGCAGACTCGGCAGTGATGTGAGCTTTTTCCACGTGGCTGATCAGCTCCTCCTCCTGGGATGCCGCAAAGTCACACAACGTACACTTGTAAGGCTTGTGGAGGATCCGGATGTGCCGGTCCAGCTCTTCCCGCTTCTTGAACTTCCCTTTGCAAAAAGTACATCTAAACCCAGCAGCCGTGACAACCACTTCTTCCTGGATGCTGGCAGGTTTTGGAGAGGGAACAGAGTTAGAAATATCAGGGGTGTTGTGGTTTGTGGGCATGGGTACGTTGCAATTAGCCAGAGGGACAGGCTGAGCATGAGAGTGGGCTTTGACATCAGGCCTGGGTTGCAGAAGACTGCTTTTCATCTGCTTGTCCCTCAGGATAGCCCGTTCTTCCAACTCATGCAGCAGCCGGTTTTCTTCTCGGACCCGTCCACGGCCTTTGCCCAGGTTTCCAAGCTTGTGAGTACGCAGGTGTATCTTCAAGTTTCCCTTCTGAGCTGCTCTGTGGTCACAATAGGGGCACTTAAAGGGTTTCTCCCCAGTATGGGTGCGCATGTGTAGTGACAGGATGCTGTTAAACCGGAAGCGCTTCCCGCACAGGGGACATGGGTATTTCCTGTTCTTTCTAGCATCGTCCTCTATGTCACTCATCTGAGACATGATGCCTAGGTTTTGTCCATTTAAGAACTGCTGTAGATCTACCCTCCCGTTTAAACTGGTATCGACCTCCCGGTTGAGTTGATTGGCCAGAAGGGCCATCTGACTGCTGATAGGCTGGTTGGCTAAGGAAACGTGGCTCTTGTCTTCTAGAAGTGCCACCGCCTTGTCCTCAGGGTTCTGTCTGGTCTGAAGTTCAGGGAAGGCATGACTGAGCTGGGAGGTGATCTGGTGCAACTTCTGACTCATTGAATACTGGCCATTGAGTAGGGAGCTGTTGAGGTGGGCCTCAGCTTCTGGTCCCGCTGAAGAAACACCAAGACACAGACTAGCTTCCTCCATTCCTGCAAAAAAAAAAAAAAAAAAAAGGAAGGGAAAGTTTAGATTTTCAAGTAGAGTGGTTTCATCAGCGGATCTATGAAAGCATGAAAACCATATGTGACATTCCTGCAGTCAAAACTCAATAAACGTATATTAAATGTCAAGTGCATGGTGCACTATTGCAATTGTTTTGTCTTAATTATACGAGGACTTCATCATCCCGCATACTTTTTTTGATTGCATGGATTAATTAGGCTTCTAAAATGAACGCATTATCCTTCTGAGTAGCTGGTTCTTAAATAAGTCGCATTAAGCTTTCAGTGTCACCAGCCCCCTTTCTTTGGGATACCACACCTGTCTACATTTGCCCATCTACACAAAAGAGAACGGTGATGCCTCTTGCTCACTGCCTCTTTTAAAGAAACAAAAATAGAAATCCATTTATGAAACTTTCAGTCCCATTAAGTCTATTCAATAAATTCCACATTCTCCAATGAGAAAGATGGTTTTATGATTTGATTGGTGTTATGGGGGGGGTTGTTGGGTGGATAGATCGCATGATATTTACTGGTACACAATAAAACAAGATAATGTTTGGGGAAAAAATAAAGTAAAGGACAAGCTTTCGAACAATAAAAAGGATTTTGCTTTAGTCAACAAAAAGTGCGGTAATATCTCATTAAGCTGATTAGTATGCGACTTAGAAACAGTACTAGGTGCTGTAACACATGATTATAATCATAAAAATCCTTCAGTGTTTGCAAGTAAGCATTAACGAGGTATATTAAATTTTAAGGAGACTGCGACTAGCAGCTTCGCAAACCTCTGAGATTAAGACTTAACCCTTCTGTTCCAAAGCAATTGTTCCTGCGTCATTTAAACAGGGCATCCATCTAAAGAGACATAAATTATCTTCTTCACTTGTCGAGCAAATTCATTCAATATTTAGGTAAAACCTGCTTTGTTTTTAGCTCCGTTGCTAAATTCCTTTTTGCAAATAGGCAAAAGAAAGAGACCAAAGGACACTGATTATTTTAAAAGAGCTCTCTTCGAAGACTCGATAAAACCCAATTAAAAGCCAGGGAAGGTGTCACAGAAAAGCTTCAACAAGTTTAAGAATTTTTAATAACTTTCTCAATATACTGTAATGAGTACAAATGGTACCTACAAAGTTGGCACTGCAGAAAATTAGAACTCCAAGCTGTTTGTTAAACAGCAGCGTGCAGTACCGGTCAGCATAATTGTCCCTAGTAATAATCTTCTCTCCTTGCTATATAATTCAGATAAGGCAAGAAGGTGTTTGCAAAAAGTCAGTTGCTAGTGTGGCTTCTAATATGCTCTCAGAAAAGGATGGGAAGCAATCAAGTGAAACATATGGAGGATTGACCCTCTCAGCTTCCGTCAGTCTTTCACACTATAAAAATGCCAACATTCCTTCACGATGAATAGAATGCTTAATCCTTCACAAACGGTTCAGGTGTTCAACCCGTTCACAGGGACTGACAAACAGATTCCATTTTAGTACAGAACAGAAGTTATGAACCTTTGCCTTATGAACTTTGATTACTAAGTGTCAGTAATCAAGAATCAAGATCACAAGAAATACTAGTACCGCTTTATAAAGCCTTAGTAAGACCACACCTGGAAGAGTTCATCTAGTTTTGGTCACCACAATATTTAAAAAAAAAAAAGATGTTGAGATTCTGGAAAGAGTGTAGAGAAGAGCGACAAAGATGATTAGGGGGCTGGAGGAAGCTAAAACATAGGAAGAATGGTTGCAGGAATTGGGTATGATAGGCCAGATCCTGAAGTTGAAACTCAAGTACTTTGGCCACTTAATGAGAAGGAAGGACTCACTGGAGAAGAGCCTAATGCTGGGAAAGGTGGAGGGCAAGAGAAGAAGGGGACGACAGAGAATGAGATGGCTGGATGGAGTCACTAAAGCAGTTGGCATGAGCTTAGATTCCAGAAAATGGTAGAGGACAGGAAGGCCTGGAGGAACATTATCCATGGGGTCACGATGGGTCAGACATGACTTCGCAACTAACAACAACAACAATAAGCCTAGTGAAAAGAACGACTAGGGGAGACATGATAGTGTTTCAATATCTGAGGGGCTGCCACACAAAAGAGGAAGGGGTCAACTTATTTTTCAAAGCATCAGAAGGCAAGACAAGAAACAATGGGTGAAAACTAAGTAAGGAGAGAAGCAACTTAAAACTAAGGAGAAATTTTCTAAAAGGCGAGAAAAATCTACCAGTTGAACGACTTGCCTTCAGAAGTCGTGAATTCTCCAACACTGGAAGTTTTTAAGAAGAGACTGGACAAGCATTTGTCTGAAATGGCACAGGGTCTCCTGCTTGAGCAGAGGGTTGGAATAAAAGGCCTCCAAGGTCCCTACCAACACTGTTATTCTATGTTCTATGTTTTTTTTTCAAAGAAATTATAATTGTTATGGGGCCTAGAGGGGTGGGGTAGGAAAGTTGTGGTTTCCCAGACTACAGTATCAAGCCATTCTGAGCAATTTGGTCAATGGTAAGAGATGTTGGGAGCTGTATTTCCACCGCAAAGATACTCCATACTTGCTTTAAATCTATTTTTTTTTTTAAAAAAAAAAAACAAATTGTATTGGTTTTTTAAGTTCTTAAAGCAACATATTCAGGACACACCGTGGTGTTGGGGTAACCAAACATCTTAAAACAAGACATATATACATAATATAATCAATACATCAAACATTCCCTCTCTTTTTCCCTCAAATAGCATAATATATTTAGAATATCCAATTCTAGCTTAAATGTATTCAACCTGAACCTGTTTTTTTTGTAAAAAAAAATTTATTTTCAATTTTACATTACATCATAAAAATTACTTCAGATAAAGAATAAAATAAATTTATACACACAACTTTCGGTATTGCTCACCCATTTCCCCCCAAACTGCATCCACCCTCTAACCTCTTCTCTCACTTCCCTCTTTCCCTCTTCTTCTTCACTCTCCCCCTCTCCTCCTTCTCCTCAACCTTCCTACTTACTTCTCCCCTTCCTCCTATCTTCCCATTCCAGATGCAGTCCAATCTGAACCTGTTTTTAAGCTTCATCAATTTCTACCATAATCAAATTAACTTTAAATAAAAACATTTTCAGTTCAAATACCCCTTCCACATATGTTTTACTTTCTTAATTTTATCAAAATCTTATTTGTTTCTTCTTCCATTAGTCTCCCTTATTTAGAGTAAAATATTAATCTATCCTGTACCTATCAAATCTATCAATTGATCTATCTCTTCAAGCTAAAAAAAATAACATCATACCTTAAATCATGTCATTCTATTAAACAAAATTCAAATCTCCAATTAATTATCATGACTAATAACGTCCATATGCTTTAAATCTATTGATGGCCTTCTCTAGCCCTTTTCTCACACACACAAAAAATGGTTCTTCTTACTTCTAACCCTATAACTCCAATCTAGAATGAGGAGGTCCCTGCATAACAGCAGTTCAGCTTGAAATTCGTATTTTGAGAGCTTGACTTTTTATGATGTGGAATGGACCCTAGGAAGCTTCAGGGTTGCCTACACATGCTGAGGGAGAAAAAAAGTTGCTTCAGTATTAGTTGCACTGTGCCTTAAGCAACAATCTTCAATTAATAAACAATGCAACTTCAAAGAATTTTGAAGCTGGTTAACTTAAACTAATCATAATTAATCTGGCCAATAGAGGAAGCTGTGGTCAACCAATAGTAGAAGCAAAATTTTCTAAATTCCTTCCCCAGTCACAGGAAGGGAGCATGTTCAAACCTAAAGCTCCCTTTGACTCATTTATGCTACAATAAGCCATGAAAATTAAATTTAGACTTCAGCTCCCTTTTTTTTTCCAGCCACTGAAGATTTTTTTTAGGAATGTCATCTCAAACAGCTTGGGAAAATGGGCTTATTGTGACATCCAAATATAAGCCATTATGCTTGAAAATAGATCCCATTAAAATAGTATTAAATATACTATTTGTGAATCTTTTTAAGGCATTTTATTAGAAATCTGCTATAACTGGCCAGTTGTGGTTTTTTTTACAGAATTTATTTTCTAAGTAGGGACTAAGATATAAAAAAATCCCCGCTGCCAGGGAGAAATGGAAAGAAATCTTCAACAGCAGAAATGTCTGCTTGTTTAGAATCCAGCAGCTCTAATGCTTCATTACAGGCTATTGTCAAGATTTGGGGAAGAAAGGTTTATAAAAGGTCTGTAATTTAAACATTCTTAAAATAATTAAATTTCAGCCTACTCTATTTCCAAATAGGTTTACTGGGCTTTCTTCTCAATAAATGGATAAAAGAAATGCAGCCTGGATGCTTAAAATGTTTAAGCTATAAAACTAGCTATACATACAATATTTGTGCCATAGACTTATTTATTGTTTATTGTTTATTCTGTTACATCTTCCAACAGTTCATAGACAGAAGCAGCATGGAACAGCCCCTGAATCTCGGAGTCCCATTTCAAATCACAAAAGACTCTCCCCTGAAGGTTTTACACATATTCTGATTACAGAAATTTGGGCAAGAAAGAATTATTTGCCCTGCGATGGATTATTCAGTACAATCTAAAATATATATCCTGAGAAATGAAATGGTAGCTTGGATTTAGATTTTCCTGCATGCGTTCAGAAATTTATGCATTTGGGCAAGATGGTGCCCTTCCCATTTTGCAATTTAAATTTCAGAGGGGAAAAAAAATGGAGAATTTGTGACTTAGGAATTGTTGATTGATAGCTACTATTGCCTCTGGTGTGGAGCCTGATGGAGTAGGATGGCTGAACGTTGCAAGATAATCAGAGATTCTCTTCTCTGTTACAAGTTTATGGAAAGGAAACTGATCAAAACTCATCTTCACAATGTTAATATTTGCCGAAAGGGGGGAAAAAACTAAAAATTGACTAGGGAAAAAATGTAATAAGGATTAGCTCATATAAATAAGATCAGTAATAGCAAATGCAAGAAAGCCAGTCTGGTGTAGGGGTTAAGGCATTCAAGATAAAAACTGGGAGACTGTGAGTTCTAGTCCATCTTAGGCAAAAAGCCACTGTGCAACCTTGGGCCAGTCACTTTCTCTCAGCCCTAGGAAGGACGCAATGGCAAGCCATTTCTGAAAAACCTTGCCAAGAATTGAACATAATTCTGAGAATTGAATATAATTGAACAACCACTAAGTAAAATGTAGTGCCCTTAGTCAATATGCAGAAAAAGGGAATTAATCAGAAGGCAACTTTCTATGACCTAACACACAGAGTCACTGTGTCCCATAGCAAAAGTTGACCATCCTTGCCTTGCATCATCTATAAAAGATTTTGACCTCCAAGCAAATAAAAAGTGTTCAGCTGAGCTGGATTTTTGAATATTTTGAGTACAGTAAGAAGCAAGTCTCATTTTTTTTTTTTTTTTTGCACTGTTTCCAGTCAGTCAGCCCTTACGAATGTTCAAAAGAGCGTAGCTTTCTCTCCAAGTCATAGCTATTCAAAGCCACTTTAGTCTTGAGCAACTCTCTCATTGGTCTGCCCGTGGCAAGCTTGTGGAATGGGCAGCAAAAAATTGGTTAAATCTGATTCCTATTGTTGAGCCCAGCGATTGCTTAGCTAAGATTGTTATGATGTGATAATATAACTCCTGTTAAGAAACACAGGGCACCAGATTCCTGAACCTTTTCAGGGTCATTAAGCAGCTGTAAACATTATTACAAAAATAAACCAGAGATTTCATGCTTACATTTTAGCCCAGAGCTGTGTGTGCTGAGCAAGTGTTTTGTCTTTTTGTTTTTGTTTTGTTTAAAAAAAACCCTCTAACAATCAATGCTGGGCATCCAAACATATTACATCAGAAATATTATCACATTGGGCAGGATACAGAGTGGTTTATCTGCCAGATTATTAATAAATAAAATGTGTGGCAGTATGGTTGCCTTGTTCTTTGTTAATACATGTGTAGACAATGCAAAGATTTCATAGCATAGTGGAAAGAGTTAACATCTGGCAGATTTAGGATCACAAAAAAGGATCCATTTATCTTTAATGGCTTATTCCAGTCAATAGCTGGTGCCCAGCTGACATTATTTTGTTGTTGTTGTTCATTGCACAAGCTGCCTTGCTCTGAAATTCTTAAACTGATCCATATTTGAACCTCAGATGAGAAGTTAAAGTTGAATGCTGCTGCATAAGTTTTATCTTCCAGCATTGCTATAAGATAAGAATAAATGGCAAACAAGTCATATACTTTAATAATGATGACAATATTAATGATTATGATAATGGCAGAGGTGGATATAATTAAATCAGAAAGTTATCCAAAGCCATTGTTATAATATAGTATCTGGGGCAAGGGATTTCAAGATTTAAGAGTGGAATCAAGTTGTTGGGACCAACATTAACTCCCCCCCCCCAAAAAAATCACCTGACCTAATCAACAATTTGCTAATTCCTGCAAAACTCAGCATTATAAAATTATTCCTTAATTTTACATAACAAACTGGTTCATTTCCATGGCATCTCATATACAAATTTAATATATTCCCCAGCACTGCATATTGCAGGTGATAGTCAGCCATCTATACTGTAGGGTGTCAAGTAATCATACTTGAAAATTAAAAGAAAAATATTTTTAAAGCTGACAACATGCTTAGTATTCCACATATCGTAAGAATATCTCAATTGCCAGCAATATGGCACTGCATACATAGTTAAAAGTAAGTAATAGAAAAGTTCACGAAAAGTTCAAGCCATCAGAAAAAAAAACATTACTCTTGAACAGCAAACTCCTCTTAAGGTTGTCTTTTTTTAAAAAAAAAAAAAATCCCTTGATCAGTGAAAAATACTAATCACAGTTAAGATTGCACTAGCATCACCAAAATCTAACTTAGGAGTGATTTGAAGCAGTCACTGAATTAAAGCTGGAATTAACACACAATAAGCGTCCAAACAATATTGCAATTGCCTTTTACTTTTTTCTATAATAGTTTTATTAAGTTTATCAAAATATAAAATGCGAAAGGAAGTGAAAGTAGCAGGAAAATGGGGGAGGAAAAAGGGAAGACAAAGAAGTGTAAGATAAAGGGGGGGGGAGTAAAAAAAAAAATTGACTTCCAGCTCTTTTTGTGGTGCAGTAGAATACGATAGTAACATTACATCTCAACTTTTACATAAATATGTGCAACCATTTCTATAACCACGATCTTATCTAATCAGCTAAACTCAAGGTTAACTTTTTTCTTTTGTGTAACTCAGAATGTTCAAGTTGGCCATCTGTTCCTAGGAAAACCATTTGAAAATATTTGACTTTGTGGAATTATATGTTTCTCGTATAGTTAATTCAATTCATTAAACAATGTCATATTGCTGGATCCTAGAGTCATGCCTTCTCTGTAGTGGCACCTGTCCTATGGACAGAATCCCTCCAGAGATTAGGCTGGTTCCACCTTGCTAAACTTTCTTAAGACATTGAGGACATTCTAGCACTGAATATGTTTCCTAGCTGGGTAAAGAAACATCAGCAAGAAAACCACCAAATTCAGAGAGCACCAAGGACCACACAGTTCAACCCTGATCTACAAACATTATCTTCTACTGTTAGGTATAAGGTAAAATTGACAAATGCAACAAAGCTCAGAAGCTGGTTGGATATTGAAACCAATGAGATTTGGTTTGCAGTGTTACCTCTCAGGCACATCAGCTCTGATATAAACCATCAAATAGATATACAAGCATTCCTAAACTGCAAACATACACTACAGTCAGATTTAGGTGTCTTGGATTCTTGCCAGTTTGCCGGTTCAACAAAATAACATTTTGGCTCTTTCATCTCCTCAGGGTCTTACGTTCCCTTGCTCCTACTACTGATTAGGTCAAATGCTTATACCTGGTGTTGAAAATTTTGGCATTCGTCCCATAACAAAAAGAGCGGAACTTGCAAAGTCCATAAATTCCCTTTGACCTCAACTGTTGAAACATCTGTTGGGTTGAGTCACAAGCTGCTTGTTGGCCAGGTTTGACAACAACAATGCCTGTTGTGGATTATCTCTCTCGGTAGTAGGTGTCAGTGGAATAAATAGCTGTGTTTCAAAGGACAAAGCAATGTTTTTATAAACAAATCTGAAGGTGATACTCTACAACCTGCTGGAAAAAAATGCTCATAAAAACAAAGGTGGTATATCTAATTTGGGGTCCTTGTAGGTATATGTGTATGTGATAATGATGAAGGCTAAATCTTAATAAAACGTATGTTCTAAAGAAGTATATTTATATTACATTCATAATTAGAATTAATTTTTGTTTTCAGAAGAACACTGCATATTTAAAAAAAAAAAAACAACCCTGAATTCAACAGTAGTTCTAGGACTTTAGCAATTTCAGATGGGTGTCTTGATTCCTGACAACTGCTTGGATGAGTCCCTACAGTTTTCTAGGCAACATTTTCAAGGGGCCAGGTCATTCCTTCTTCCTACAGCTGAAAGAAAATGACTAGCCCAAGATCACCCAGCTAGCTTTGTGCCTAAAGCAGGACTAGAACTCACAGTCTCCTAGTTTCTAGCCTGATGCATAACTACTATATCAAACTGACTCCCCAGGCACTTTTGATGATATGCTCTAGTTACCATACATAGTGCTTTAAAAAAAAAAAAAAAAGATGAGCAGAGAGGAGGTGTCAATGGTGGGATTTATGTAAGATTCCCACCATTAGTTCACACCCCTATTATTCCTTCTGAGCCCTCCTACCATTCAGTTCTTGTGATATTGAAGCAGCCTTTCCTGAGCCTCTTAAACCAATTTATTACCCTTGGAAGCAGAGGACATGTTTAGCCCATTGAAAAGGTTGAAGTAGGATTTCATTGTAGTATGACAATTCTGCTTTGACCAGATCCTTCTGCCCCATTGTTCCATTCTCAAGTTATCTCCTTACATGTTCCTTAAGTTCTACATGAAGCATTTGACTTTGGAAAGACTGTGCATCGAACGTGTTCCAAGAAAAGGACAAGGAACTGTATTGTGATAGTCTTTTCTATACAGTAGGACAAGTGAGATAAGCAAGGACACAAAGATTAAAGCTTCTCTTCCCAGGGCCATCACCATCAATTCAAGTTGCAATCCTCTGCAGCGGCTTTATTTATTTTTTATCAATTTAAGCCAGGAGGTCTGCTTGTGGATCTCCCACTTCACAACTGTTTTATTTGCAAGGAGATAAGCTGGCAAATGCAGAACGGCACATCTGTTTTGACCCTAAAGGTGGGAGGGACATGCCTCTCTTTTCATTAGGAAGAAGGGATTCTCAAGAGGCCTTCAGTTTCAGCCCGAGATCAAAGGACAAGCAGCTTTCCCTACCTCCAAAATCATTCTTCATTTGTGCCTTCCTTGCAGATGCTCTGTGGCTGGGTATAAATATCCTTTTCAGAAATGAATTGTTTCAGAATTCCGAGGTTCAAACAGAAACCCCGCTGAGGAAATAGAATCTTTCAAAAGCAGGAATGGAAAAGGGATGTTGTAAGGGATAATGATGTAGATGGATCGAGCGAGAAGGTGGGGGAAAAACTGTAGGCACAAACATCCATGGAATATGTGTCTGTCCATTTGTCCATCCATCCATCCATCCATTTCTAAAAAAAAAAAAAAAAAAAATAGGCACCTATTTCTTTCCTGCAAACTTCACCAAAGGGAGAAAGCTCACTGACAAGTCTCTAGTATAGGTTTGCAAATGAAATGATTATGTACACGACATGAAAGACTTGGGATAGGGAGATGTCCTTATTTGATGGTTTTCAAGATATCCTCGCAAGGCGGAAACTGTTTCATGTACAGCTGCCTTTTGCAACTGACTGATGGGGGTTCCGTCAATGCCAATGGTGCTCCAGATGTTTTGGGATTGCACCCAAGGCACGTATCGCTATTTAATGTCTTTGCTTTCTTTTGCCACACTCATTCTATATGCAGGTCTTTGTATTTTGTGATATTTTTTCCCCCAGTTCTTTTCTCTTCTATTTGGCTGTCTCCAAGTACTGCCGTATCCTTTATTCAGCCTTGTTGTCTTCCTTATTGATAATTGTTCAATCTGGTTTGTTATGTGACAGGTCCTCTTAAACATCTGTCTACATACCGTATATGCTGGCGTATAAGGCGACCCGGCGTATAAGACGACCCCCGTCTTTATAGCCGGGCCACATTCCTAGAACGTCATCTTATACGCTGGAAACTGCCAGTATTTCCGGCATATAAGACGACTCGGCGTATAAGACGACCCCTGTCTTTGGCGCCGATTTCAGCACTCGCGGAAGTCACCTTATACGCCGGCATTTACGGTAGGTCCTTGGAAAAGATTTCACAGGTAGACAAAAATGTCAAATTCACTCTAAATAACTGGCTAACTGTGCAACCAACTATAGTATCATAATAATTACATATACCAATCTCTCCTGTTTTAACGTAGTGATCAACCCAAACAAACCTTCTCCAATAAATTACCACTCTTGGCACCTCTGGGATAGTTATCAGTTATGTACATTCAGGAAAAAGAAAGCGTAGGTTCTAAGACCTTATCCTCCTAAGCGTTCATATGGCAATAAGAAAAACCAAATGTACAGGTATAATATAGTATAGGGGGTACCTTGCTCAACAGTAGTAACTGTGAGAGGGACCTCAGAGTCCTAGTGGACACTCGTTTAAATATGAGCCAGCAGTGTGCTGCAGCTGCCAAAAAGGCCAACACAGTGCTAGGCTGCATTAACAGAGGGATAGAATCAAGATCACGTGAAGTATTAATACCACTCTTCAATGCCTTGGTAAGGCCACACTTGGAATACTTCATCCAGTTTTGGTCACCACGATGTAAAAAAGATGTTGAGACTCTAGAAAGAGTATAGAGAAGAGCAACAAAGATGATTAGGGGACTGGAGGCTAAAACATATAAGGAACGGTTGCTGGAATTGGGTATGTCTAGTTTAACGAAGAGAAGGATGAGGGGGGACATGATAGCAGTGTTCCAGTATCTCAGGGGCTGCCAAAAAGAAGAGGGAGTCAAGCTATTCTCCAAAGCTGCCAAAAAGAAGAGGGAGTCAAGCTATTCTCCAAAGTGCCTGAAGGCAGGACAAGAACGGATGGAAACTAATCAAGGAGAGAAGCAACCTAAAACTAAGGAGAAACTTCCTGACAGTTAGAACAACTAATCAGTGGAACAACCTGCCTCCAGAAGCGGTGAATGCTCCAACACTGAAAGTTTTCATGAAGAGACTGGACAGCAATTTGTCTGAAATGGTATAGGGTTTCCTGCCTGAGCAGGGGGTTGGAAGACCTCCAAGGTCCTTTCCAACTTTATTATTATTGTTGTTGTTGTTGTTGTTGTTAGTATTATTATTATTATTATTATTATTATTATTATTATTATTATTAAAGTGATGTAGCTTTGCTAGCATAACATTTATGCTCTCCAGTGGTGAACTACCTCCTATATGGTTAAACTACACCTTGTTTCTAAAACTCTGAGTCTCTCTCCAAACTGCTTTTTAGGACAAGCATCACAGAAAGAGTGATGGAGACAGTAAATCAAACAACCCCGTCTGGAGCTCCATCATAACAAAGACAAAAAATCTTGCCCATTTGTCCGAAGTTATAACATGGTTAAAAAAAGAACAGAGAAAAAGAACAACTGGTCCGTTTATATGTCATTCTGAAAACTGTTCTAAAGCAAGACACGAACTGTTGGGAGGCTTAAAATCTAATTTATATTTTTGTGGTTACCGTTTTCATTCAGTGTAATGGAAAATAACTTTCTCCCCTTCCCCAAGGAAATATTTCAGTGAAATTGGGGCGGGTGGGGGTGGGAGGGCTTTCCCATTGTGAATTGGCAATGGTTTACAGACAAGTATCCAGTTATTCACTGTATAATCATCTCTTTCAAAAGATGATCAGATGAGCATTTGGGAGTTGGAGGAAAGACAGCAAAAGGTTCAACAACTTTTTATCGAAGTGGGATAACCTAACAGTGATAAAATGAGCTAATACTAGTTTCATACCCAAGTGCAACTCCCAATCAATAATAAATCTTGAAGCACCCTGAGAAGCATCTCTTTCACAAGAGAGGAAGAATTTTAGGAAATTGGAATAGAGATTTTGACACTATTTATTCCAGGGTAATGTTTATAAAGATTTGCACTGCTGTGAAGACAGTGATTGCCAGCACCAGAGACATCAAGGCAGAAAAGTCTCTGTTTGTGGGAAAAATCAAGAGAGATGGCTTCCTTTCCACTGGCTGATGGCATGTTCAAAGAGAAACAGAACAAGGGTCTCTATCAAAGGCCAGTTAAACATGCAGAGGTATGCTGTTGTGAGAAGGAGCTAGGGCAGATGCAATCAGAACCCAGAAAAAAAATCTTACAAGTGTTTCTATGATCTTTTACTTGTACTGTTTGTCTTTTTATAACTAAGTCAGGAAATGTTTATCAAAAATATCTCATATATATGAGATATATAAAAATATATCATAGACAGACAGACAGACAGACAGACGACAGACAGACAGATAAAAAATTCCTATATATAAAATTTGCATGTACAATCTATGCCAGTGGTGGCGAACCTATGGCATGGGTGCCAGAGGCAGCCTGCAGAGCCCTCTCTATGGGCACGCACACCATCACCCCAGTCCTAGGCCTTCAGCTAAACCTTTTCGCTTTAGGCCTCCGCCGCCGTGTACAAAAAAAAAAGTTCAATCAATCAGTCAATTTCAACTTCTCGCAGGGAAAAAAAGATCTTGCAAAGTTGGAATTGATTGATTGAACTTTTTAGTCCCACCCAGTCTGCCGTTACCACTGCAGCCACATCCACTCAATGGCCACACCCACCCAATTGGCCACACCCAGCCAATGGCCACACCCACCCAGCACCCGACGATGCATAAGTGGGTTTTGGGTTGCAGTTTGGGCACTCGGTCTCTAAAAGGTTCGCCATCACTGATCTATGCTTTGTATGCCAAAGCCCCAAGATCAATCCCAAAGATCACCAAAGGGGATAGGAGAAGAATGCCAAAGAAACTTTCTCAACAAATATACAGTAGATAAACTTGAACTAGTGGACAACTGGTCTGACATGACCTTAAGACGATATCCTTGATTCCCACATATTGTTTTTTTTTCTTCTTTTCATAAAAACAGAAATTGCCTAATCAACTTGAGGATGAGTGAAAAAGGTTTAGTTGGTTCTGGAGAACCCAGACTTAAGGATGTGATCTGAATATGAATCCTTCGGTTATTCAAAAATGATCCTCGTATTTCAGTAACTGAAGGATAGATATTTATATCCCGCTCACACCAATACTGACAGGATAAGCCATTAATATATAAAAAGACAACAAATCCCACTCTTTTTCTAACACCAATGATGTTATCTAGTTTGGTAATGAAATGTCTGCAAGAAAACAACCAAGCCCAGAGGACCAAGGATGATTCTCCTCCTCCTCCTCCTCCTCCTCCTCCTCCTCCTCCTCCTCCTCCACCACCACCACCACCACCACCACCACCACAAACCATACTCCTTTCTGGCACTGATGATGTTAGCTGGTTTAGTAATGAAACATCTGCAAGAAAACAGCCAAGCTCGGAAAGCACCAAGGACCCCACATTTCAACGGGAGCTACAAATATTCTCTTCCATCAATTCATCTTCAGCAGTTCAATGGAGGATAATAATAATAATAATAATAATAATAATAATAATAATAATAATAATAATAATAATAATAATAATAATAGTAGTAGTAGTAGTAGTAAAGTTGGAAGGGACCTTGGAGGTCATCTAGTCCAACCCCCTGCTCGGGCAGGAAACCCTACACCATTTCGGACAAATGGCTGTCCAGTCTCTTCTTAAAAACTTCCAGTGTTGGAGCATTTACTGCTTCTGGAGGCAAGCTGTTCCAGGCAGAAAATAGCGCCCAGATTCTGCAGGAACTTCAACTGCCTTTGGTAACATTGCTACAGGTAGGATTACTTATATATACCATTGGACAATTCACTATAAAATCCATATCTGGTCCCTCTAGTTATGCTCGGACTAAAACATCCATTGCCAACCAGCATGGCTTTCTGCATTCCTAATATATAGAGCAATTCATAATCCCCTGTTTTACCACAGAATGACTCCAAGAAAAATAGATATGGTAATAAGTGGGAAGGAAGAGGATGTCGATTGCATTGCTTAGATAACAGAGTTTATTATTTAAATACTGTGGTTATTTTCATCCAGGGTTAGGTACAAAGAAATGAACAAAGGTGCAAGGACAAAATAATCATTCCTCTGTTTATTTTGTGCAATCATGTTGAAAACAGCTTCATTGCTGTTAAACACATATGGAAGTGCACTGAGCTATATTATCTTAAGCTATCTTTAAGTGTATCTGTTCTGTGGATGCTATCCATAGTTGCTACAGAACTCAAGATATTTTGACAGAGGGCTGAAAAAGTGCATCTCTGTTTCTTGTTTTGCAGTGCCAAATTATCTAAGAATTTTACAAGTCAGTGCTATCAGTGGCAGCGTCCTTTCCAGCTTTCAGCTAGGGAGAGCATAAAACATACATTCTTCCACAACTTCAGCCCTTTGGCTTTTTTTTTTTTCATTTTTACAGAGAATATGTCAGGCTTTCAAAGGGCCTCCTTGTACCCACACATTTTCGCAAAATGATGCAAAGGGACAAGTATCTAAAAATATTGGACAACTTAAAATTGCAGCATGGAATAATAGGACCTATTCATTTGTACCCCCCCCCAATTATGAAACGCCTGTATTGTGTGTTCCTCACTCAAGAACAAATTCCTTAACTGCATTCATGGAAGCTATTCATATGACACCAATGGCTTTTGCATGTTATCCTTAAAGCAGATTGATTTTTGGTTCACCTTTTAAAGGAAATATGCCTTTGTAAATCCTGCATTCTTGCTACTATGATTATTACTATTGCTATAACACTATTTCCTCATACTATATAGTATAACTATTCTTCTAATACTATTACATTTCCTCTCTACTATTATTACGCTCTATAGTATTATTAGCAATGCTTTTTTCTTTGCTTGCAGATGTTTCATTACCCAAGCCAGGTAACATCATCAGTTAGGAAACCCTACACCATTTCAGACAAATGGCTGTCCAGTCTCTTCTTAAAAACATCCAGTGTTGGAGCATTCACCGCTTCCGGAGGCAGGTTGTTCCACTGGTTAACTGTTCTAACTGTCAGGAAATTTCTCCTTAGCTCTAGGTTGCTTCTCTCCTTGGTTAGTTTCATATGCCACAGTAGACAGAAGACTAAAGGGAGCGGTGTTCTATCTACAATGAACACACACTGCTCAGTGGATTTGCAGACTTAAATATAATTCTCACATGTAAAATGCGTAGTTTGGAAACTAATTTTAATAAGTGTCTTCCTGCCCCCCTCTTTTACCTTCCAAAAAAACCATATATAGTAATACACACACAAACATTTCTATAAAGTTCTTCAAGGTTGCAGGACCTTCCCTGTCCTTTTCTCCCTATCAGTCAGAATAGCTGAGGCTACTATACATTGGACTAGAACAGATGATACCACAATGGATGCTTTGATGCTTTGCCTAAGCTGTGAGAATTTAACCCACGCTGTTTCCAAAAGACAGAAAGAGAAAGAAAGAAAGAAAGAAAGAAAGAAAGAAAGAAAGAAAGAAAGAAAGAAAGAAAGAAAGGAGAGAGAGAGAGAGAGAGAGGGAGGGAGGGAGGGAGGTAGGTTGCAGGAAATCAGGAAAACAAAAATCCAAACTCCTGCAAGTGCTGTTTTGCAACATCATTTGATGCATTTAATAATAAAGGAAGCTGTTGTATTATTAGATTTTGGGGTTTCCTGTTTCTGACAAAGAAAAAAATAGCAGTCTGCTGCAAAAATTAAAGAGTTTGGATTATTCCCCAACCCCAGATATACACACACATACTTTTCCCAAATGATCAGAGAAAAGTACCTTATATCACGTGCACGCCTTATCTTCTCTTGAAAGGGTAAAATGAAATAGTTATCTAGGAATTCTAAGCCTGCCATAGAAGAATTATGCTGTTACAGATTTCAAAAGGTTAGCTTCAATGAACCTGACATGAATCTAACCCAAAATAACCCATTCAAGAGAAAAGTAAGAAATAATTGCTGTTTTCTCTCTCTCTTTTTTCCTCAGCTATATTGCTATAATGATTTTGCATAACAGATTGAACAAAGTGCTGTTGTGACAGGTGGTAGAATTCAGCTAGTAAGCACAGAGACAGGGTTCAATTTAGTTTGTGAATCCTTTAATTGTTGTGCTGCTAATTAAAGAAGGTTCTTTACACTCGCAAGTGTTTACCGTTGCTAGTATGCATACATGAAAAATTAAATTGTGCCTTCAAGGGCTGAGAACTATAGAAAAATCATAGCTGATGCTGCAACATGCTTACCAGCTCAAAATAGCTGCTTTTTTCACAATTGGAATTTGTAAAACTTTTTGCTAAGCAAATATAGAGCTAATTAGAAGTGTTCGTTGGACCAATTAACATTTAAATAAATAAGCCATATTGCACATTTCACAGGCTTTATTTAATGACGCTTCTTCACTCTTTGGAAAGATTCCTTTAAGTACAAATAAGTTGTCATAAAGAACTGAAGGACAAAAATAGCAGCACATTGTTTTTAAGGGTGTTTGTTCCGTCCCTTCCATCTTTAACATCATATATACCTGTTGATGGGAAAACACCAATAGAGTTTTGTTTTTCTCTCATCTTCCCAAACTGCCTTCTATATTCCTTAGAATGCAGAGAAAGGAGGAAGGGGGGAAATCATATTTGATTATTTTAAAGTGCTATGATAGCATTGTTTGTTCACTTGCAGTTTTCTCCTCTTATTTTTTTTTTAATTTTTTAATCCTACTTTTATCTCGGAAATCAACCAAAATAAAGAGAGCAAAGGGAACTTCTGAAAAGGGGCAAAAAACCCCTAAAAGCTGCCACGTTGAACAAGTGTGAAAGAAAACAGCTAATTTGAAGTTAAACTGTGAACACTCCTGCAACTGATAAACAGCTTGATCCTCACCCCAGCCATTAAGCACAAACTTGCCAGGATGTTAGCTAACTTCACAGGAGCTAAGCAAAGTTGCTCAGCTACAACAGCTGAGTTTACTTGGACTGCAAATTGAAATGTAGGAACAGGGGTCTTCAAACTTGGCCCTTTGGTGACTTGTGGACTTCAGCTCCTAGAATTCTTCAGCCAAGCATGCTGGCTGAGGAATTCTGGGAGTTGAAGTCCACAAGTCATGAAAGGGCCAAGTTTGAAGACCCCTGTCTTAAATCTAACAAACAAAATGGAGGCTGGCTGAGGAATTCTGGGAGTTGAAGTCCACAAGTCACCAAAGGGCCAAGTTTGAAGACCCCCATGCAAGAAGAACGGTGTAGTATTTGATAGCTGATTCAAGCAGGAGGCTAAAGCTCCTGGTCTTCCATCAATCAAATGAAAATGTACAAAATATTTGGTTGGTTTTTTTTTTTTCCAAATTCCAAGATATTTTTAGATGCTCCATTTCTGATACTGGTATCGTAGGAGCAACATCCATAAATAAATATTCATCTCCAGAAAAGGCGATGAGATCTGGAAATAAGGTATGTGAACAAAGCATACCCTCGACTTGGCCTCTAGAAAAATGGACAGGCATTAGCTCACGTTTCAGTGGCAGATTTTCAAAAAAATGAATGGAATGCAAAACAAAACAGAAATAAAATACCCTTTCACAATTTGCTCTTAAGTCTAGAGACAGAACAGAACACAACAGTGTTGGAAGGACCTTGGAGAACTTCTACTCCAACCCCCTACACCAGGGGTTCTCAACCTTGGCAACTTTTAGACTTGTGGACTTCAATTCCCAGAATTCCTCACAAGTCTTAAAGTTGCCAAGGTTGAGAACCCCTGCCCTACACAAATAGAAGACCCTATACCATTTCAGACAAATGGCTGTCCAATATCTTCTTAAAAACCTCCAGTGATGGAGCACCCACTGGTTAATTGTTCTCCCTGTCAGGCAACTTCTCTTTTGTTCTAGGTCGCTTCTCTCCTTGGTTAGTTTCCATCCATTGCTTCCTGTTCTGCCTTCTGGTGCTTTGGAGAATAGGTTGGCCCCCTCTTCTTTGCGGCAACCCCGAGGTATTGGAATACTGCTATCGTGTCACCCCAGTCCTTCTTTTCACTAGACTAGACATACCCAATTCCTGCAACTGCTCTTCCTATGTTTTAGCCTCCAGACCCCTGATCATCTTTGTTCCTCTTCTCTGCACTCTTTCCAGAGTCTCAACATCTTTTTTTATATTGTGGAGACCAAAACTGGATGCAGTGTTCCAAGCGTGATCTTACCAAGGCATTGTACAACAGTACTCACACTTCACGTGATCTTGATTCTTTCCCTCTGTCAAGGCACCCTAGGACATCAGAGCCTAATTCAAGGACTGGAAGCATACTGGTTATCTATAACCTCATATGACATCACACATTAAGCTTTCTAACGCAGCAGCCATTCACACGTTCAGGCTTCATTTGTTAAAGGCTGAATGGGCAGTTGGTACACATTTGCATCCAAGGCATTACATCTCTAAATGTAGGGTCCTATTAAAAGAAAAGCATTTACAAAATTCCCCAGACTGACTGCTGGTAACTTTTGAAAGGCTCACCCCAATCTAAGTTCTTACTAGCATGCCTGTATCGTTCTCAACATTTACTGTTTTGTTTTTTTTTACATTTTTGTGGTCTGGGACTGTTAAATGCCTGCTTACCTTGCCAACCCAGACTGTAAGATCAAGCTGGGATGCAATTTTATGACTATCCACCCTTTCTTGCACACTGACTCATTACATTTGGAATAAATGGCATCCCCCACTGACTTTTGAAAAGAGATGTGCTTGGGTGTCTTATATTTGATACTAAAAGTCTATTTACCAATGAGGGTGTTGGCTCAAAATTGTCTCAAACATCAATGACCCTTATAAATAATGTAGCATTCATAAAGATTATCATGTTCTATTTAAAAATGTATAAAGAGAGAGATAATAACAATGATTTGCACTTCTGTCTATTGAACTCCAAGTGCTAACAAATTTATCCTCATAATGCCCCTATCTTTTCCAGTATAAAAACTATATTAATATATTTTCGGTTTACAACCCTGCAAAACAGAAGTAAATAGAGTCCTGATATGCTGTTATCGGTATCTAAAGGGAGCTGAAGTTGTGACATCCAAAGAACCGAGATATTTTACACTTGTGGATGAGTCTTCTTAAACCCATGGCTCCACAAGATTAAATGCATCCAGCTCAATGGCATTTTATAGAAGAATGTGAAGATAGCTTTTGAAGAAGGTGTGCAGGAACAAGTAGGAGAACGTTTTTTTAAAAAACTCAGTTCTGAGGAAGAAGAAAATGTGAGGAAAAAAACCCTCAAAATAATACCACCTTGATTCGGGTCAGTGTAAGAGGGAGCAGAGGTAAATTCTGTCATATTTTCATGATTCTGTTATTATATTTGGTAACAATAAAGAAATATTCTTGGAACTATTGTTGTGTCTGTTTCTGGACATGGTTTATTTCTAAGGGTTAAACACATATTACATACGATTCTGAACAAATGGATGCATCTCAAGCTACGAGAATGCTTACATGCATACTTACATATGTATCATTCCGAACAACATAGCAGGAATAACTTTCAGGCTAATTTGCAGGATCTACATTCTTACTTCCCAAATCAAGTAGTTATATTTACATGTCCCCTGGGATCCTAAATTCCCCCTAACCCCAAGCTGCAAAAATAGTCACATTTTGAGACTGACCATACTAACTACTTTGGCAACAATAATGTGAAGAGCAAATATTATCCATTATTTATGCCCATTATCTTCAACTATAGATCACCGTGACTAAAATCACTGGAACATAAAATTCTCCAATTATAAAATATTTCTTACTGATGAAACTCAAAGTATAGAATTAACCCAAACTAAAGATCGCAGGCAGTCTTTGACTTACAATCACAATTGGGACCAAAATTAAACAAGGTTATTGAATGAGTAACACCCGATTTTATGATTTTTTTTACCTTCATTGTTAAGCAAATTACTCCATTTGTTAAGGAATCACTTGGTTAGTAAGCAACTCCAGCTTCCCCCATTGACTTCACTTGTCAGAAGCTGCCTGGGAAAGTCACAAATGGTGACCACATGACCTTAAGATGCTGTTTTAAATACATGCCAACTTTCGACCACCCAAACTTTGTTCATGTGCTCGTAAGCGTGAGGACCAGTCATAAGTAACTTTATTGAGTGTCACTCTAATTTCCAACAGTCACTAAATGAATGGTTGTAAGCCAAGGACTACCTGTAGGCAGATCCTGATTGAAAGTTTACTATTATTTATTCTTTGAAGTATATGTAAGGCTGCAATCTTCTGCATATTTACTTGGGATTTGAACTCTCACGGCAGTGTGGCTTACTCACAAGTAAACAGTAAGCCCCAGTTTGACCTTAAGTAGAGCGACTCAAATGCCAAAGACAGAATCAAATCTTGACCTGTGAATCTGATATTTATATTTCAATTCCTATTTGCAAATATTTGCTTGGCAGACTTGGACCTTCAATTCAGCCTAATGGCTTTCTGAAATGTCAGATACAGTTCAAAGGAGAAAATCTATAATATATATTCGATTGGGTCTCTTTGAATATCTTGGAATTTACTGAAGAATATTAGAGGCAGAGGCTGCATCAGTTGCTAATGTCATCGATGTACAGGGTCACGAGTTAAAGAGGTCTTTGTGTCTGAAGCTCTGGGTGTGCTGAGGTATTAGCAGAAAGGGTTTCAGATGCATTGTTCTTTGTTTCTTCTCTTTTTGCAAAAAGCTGGAGCAAGATATGTAAAAAAAGAGGGGGGGGGCATTCCAGCTGAGAAAAGCTTAGCCCAGCTGCATCTGGCTCTGTAGTAAAAGAGCTTCTTCTTGGCTTCCCAGTGAAGCAGCTGTCTATGGGCCACAAGGAGACTCCCAGTTTTGAGTCACAGCTGCAAAAAATGTGCAGGGCACACACCAAGTGAATCAAACTACAGGAGGGTAGCCTCTGCTAATTGCTTACATTCGCACTGTGTCTGGGCACCATTTGGCAGCCACAACACTCCTACGTGTTACCTAGGGCTAGACCCCAGCTGCTTTCCAAGCACATGTTTAGAGTTGGTGGGAAGAAGAAAAACCCGTAAAGAGCATCCTTTCACCAGCTCAGCTAGCATTCAGGTGAGGTACAATGGCCTGACCTGCTTCTTATCTTGACTGCTGTGGGCGATCAATCCGTACACGCCTCAGAAATCCAGGGGAAAGTAAAAAAATAAAAACATTTGGAAACGGACAGAACCTGCAGCGATGTTAGAAGTTGGCCGTTTCCGAATGGGCAGCTTAATCCTAATTGCCACAGCCAGAGTATTTTCATAACAGTAGGCTGAAGCATTAAAGCAAGAAGGAGATGAAGGAATTTGGGACAGCAAGGGGAGAAAGCATCTAGATGGATGCCAAAACCTAACATGGACCACAAATAACAGAAAGAGTCTCCAAGCATTTGTTTACGGTAAATGCCTCTTTAAGATGAAACTCGGAGGCATGTCTAGGAAGAAGAAAAGATTGCACACAAAAAGCCAAAAGATAAAATATCAACTGATCGAAATATTGATAATTTGGAACGATAAAACCTTTGCCACATTGTTGTAAAGAAAGGCCATCTCTCTGAGTCCTGAAGGTCTCTTTTCTCATTTCTGTAGGCAGAATTTGGCACCTTATTGTCCAGTGAAGTCAGGGCATCACTCCTGAATCTCAAAAAATAGAGAAAATCAGTTCAATTCTCTTGTATAGGATTGTCCTGTGAAGAAACCATCACTGGTCAAGCAAAGCGTTCCTAGAACATTGATTCAAAGGTAGTCTGAAATGTTGAGAGATCTATAATCAGAGGATAAGTGATGCCTATGGAAAAATCCTTGGTGGTACAGACACCTATTTTAGGGCTCTGATAAACCCAGTGAGTGGAGCCCAGATTTTAAATCTTTTGAGTTGATCACCCAAAAATGAGTTGTGGGGGAGGCTTTGATTTTGAGACAGAGGAAAACAGTTGCTGTGAAACCTGAATGAGTGTTGACTGTGGTGTTCTTTTCTGACCTGTGGGTTTTCCCCAATGCATCTGATTAACCATACTATCCTATAATTCAATAATAAATTCTGTAAAACAATCCCAGTAGGCTTATCAAAACCGTAGCCTAGTTTGCTGTATTAGTTTTTATGCCCCACATTCTTAAGCCTTAACTTACAATGTTGTACTTGTGTTGTTCCATGGGTTTTATGCCTTGTTTCACTCTAATCAATTATGAGACTTTTGTTTTGCTGTGCTGGTTAATGAGTGAAATAAGATGACTGGCTGGCCACTATGTGAATAAAAAGCTGAAATAGATAGATTCCTCTTAGGTCTGGGGACATTATGCTTTTTTCTATGAATGACTTGAAGTTGGAATAGGAAAAAATATTGCTTGTCAGAAGGTCCAAAAAGGTGATCACACGATCCTGGAGCCCAGCAACCATCGTAAATAAGAGTCAGTTGCCAAGCATCCAAATTTTGTCGTATGTCAATGGGGATGCTGCAATGGTAGTAAATGTGAAAAATGGTCATAAGTCACTTTTTTTCAGTGGAGTTGTGACTTTGAACAGTCACTAAATAGCAATTGCAATAGCACTTAAACTTATATACACCTTCACAGGGTTTTACAGCCGTCTCTAAGCAGTTTACAGACTCAGCCTATTTGCCCCCAACAATCTGGGTCCTCATTTTACCAACCTCGGAAGGATGGAAGGCCGAATCAAGCTTGAGCCAGCGAGACTCAACTGCTGGCAGTTGGCAGTCAACAGAAGTAGCCTGCAATACTGCATTCTAACCACTGCAGCACCACAGCTCCTACAAACAAACTGTTGTAAGGCGAGGAGTACCTTTAATAATTTGGGAAGAAGTAAAGGTTTTTCCTAACTTTTGCTTTCAAAAAAAAAAAAAGAAGAAGAAGTTAGAGATAACAGAGACCATATGCACATCATCCATAGACATAAGGGAAGTCTCTTATTATCAGTCCCCTTGGTAGTGTCTTGTATTCTCACAACTATGGCTGTAGTGACACTTACTGCCTAACCATGCAAATCTTCCTGATCTAAGTGAGAAACATTCTTCTCAGTAGAACTGTAAACTGCAAACTTGCAAAAGAAAGAAAAAACCTTCCAAGGAGGCACAGTTTTTTGCCAACTAGTACTTTGTTCTTCACCTGATTATTATTGTTGTTGCTAGTTATAAGGAACATCCAACATTTGCCTGGATCCATAGCCACAGCAATGCCTCTCTCCCTTCCTTAGGTCTATTAGTTCACAAAAGCAAAAGCCACACTCTGTTCAGATATTAAGAGTAAATAAGTGATGCACAGGGACTTAATAATAATATTGCTAAGCACTTCTACTGCACTTTATACATCCAGAGTGCTGTACAAACATTAATTAATTAATCCTTATAACAACTTCCAAAGAACATAAGTATATTCTATTGCTCACGTACGTGGAAATTCTACTGAGTTCAGCAGATTTTTCCTATTGTCATCAGATGCTTGCTCTGGCCTTTGAAAATAGAAGCGAGTAAGGTTCCAAAAATGCCATGAGATAAGAATTCAGAATTCTGGGATTCCAGTTCACACTACTCGTCTCGAAAAGAAGCCAACCTTAATTCTTGTAATTGGGATAAGCCAGTTTCCCATCGGGAATCCACCCATTGATTTATACATGCACACTTCCATAGCATAAAAAATTCCTTTTATGACCCTGTAATCCTTTAATTTGAGGTAGAGTCAGGGTGGCTGGATGTTGCTGAGCATTTACATGCCCTTCCTGATGCCTAGTGGGAGATGAATGTCTTCACCACTAGGCCCCTTGCTGCTCACATGTATGCCCATAGTATTGTATCTCAGAATCGGGGGATCCTTACTGCTTTCTTCAAAAAAAAAAAAAGAACTCAACCAAGCTCAGAGAGTCCCAAGGACCCCCAGAGTTCAACCTTGAACTATAAAAATTCTCTTCTATCAGTGTCTCAGAATTATGAAAACCACGTAGACTGCTATTTATGAATATTGGCCAAATTGCAAGAGAGGAAACTTAATGGAAGTGCCAAATGGATCAGATTGGCTGACTCAACCTACAGTGTATTAGTTCTCAGACTCTAAGTAAAAAAAAACAAAACAAGACGAGAACAAATCTGACCCATCTAGAAGCGAAGGATGGATCAGCTTGCTGAAAAGAGGAGACCACTAGTTTGAGACACAAGGCAGGAAGAAAAACAGAATGCAAGAAGGTTTGAACCACCATTTTGAATCACTGTAGCAGTTGAAATTCTTTTGGTTATAGCATCCTTTCTTTAACAAATACATTTTTAAATAGTGGGGTTTCTTTTAAGTTTGCTTAAGTAATTGTAGCCCTATCTGATTAGAGGAAGCCCTGTCACACAGCAATTTTCCAAGATTTTAGACAGGGATTTTTCTGAGCACCAGTTAACTGAAAATTAAGTATGGAATGGTAGAGATTGAACATGAGGTCATCTACTGTACATTGTGTAATCCACCTCTGATCTACAGTCCCTGATATATTATAAATATACAAAGCTGCCTTACATTGAGTCAGTTCATTGGTCACAGTCCATCCAAACTAATTGAGGTCTAATTTCCAAAACTTCAGCCGAGATGGATCATGGCATCCTCACAGCAAACAAAAAGTTATCTGTTATTGATGTATGGTTTCTCAAAGTTGGCTTGCTGATCTTACACTTACAAATACCACAACCCATGGCATGGATTTTGACATGCTCAATCAATGACTATACAAATAAAGCATGGAGGTCCATCACACATGTGAAATGATGGGGTTAACAGATGTGCCTTTTAAAGTTTTGCAAAAGATCCGTTAAAAAAGAAAGAAAGAAAGAATCTCATTGACAATCAAATAAAACAAGAACTGGGACAAAGATGTTTTAAATCAGAAGCGTGGTTGGTCTTGCAATGGTGGCTTCTATATCCACCCTAAGCATTAATTTTCTTTACCAATAGGTGTCAGGAAAGGAACAGCTCTGTGGGAACTACATATAACTTGTTCTCCGTGTAATTCATAAACTGGAAGTAGGCAACTAGCAGCCCTTAATTTCAGATGCATCTCAGATGAATTCAAAATCATGAATGAAGAATGTAAATAGACATGTCCCGGGATAATGTTGCAGGATCCAATCTGGATTGGTCACTGGGACCAGAAGCTTAGTCTTCCGAGCTTTTGGAATGGTGAGAGAGAAGTTCCCTAAGAATGGGTTCCAGCTTGACTCCGAAACCTCAGAAGACTAAAGTTCTGGTCCCAGTGACCGACCCAAATGGGATCCTGCTAATTCAAAATTCTCTATAAGGGACTTGTCCATCTCCTAGCAGAAGGGATAAAGAAAAAGAGGAGACAAAAGGAGAAAAAGATAGAAAGACACCTCTCTCTGGTGGTATCACCCATTGGTGGTACTCAAGATCACACCTCCCCAAATATAAATGGGGATTTATCAAAAACATATTTATCCCTTGCTGATTAAGAGGATATTATAACTGAAAATGCATTATCTGTCATAAAAGGCACTATTTTTATTAGCCCAGACTGCTTGATGCTGAATTTGATATTAAAAACACAGTAATTCCCTTGATGGAGCCAACCCAACTACACCTGGTCTAAGCATGTCAGAAGCTCACAGAGAAGCAAGGAAGGTAACATGTCAGGTGTGAATAGTTGGGAGCATGAATTATGTTCCATTTAAGATGATTTATTGATCATGCCTATTCACAAGAATCTAGTCAGTACTAAACTGGCGCTAGACAAGAGTCAATGGAATTTAAGAGGACGTAGACTGTATATGGAGATATAAGGACTCCAGGCTGATTACTCACTTGACTCCACCCTCCAGGCTCTGCCTGCTCTTTTCCAACATCATCACTCTGCGGTTATTTATTACCATCCCCCACTCAAAGCTGCCCCTCTTTTGATTGCTATAGTTAGCAATGATGATCCTGTCTTTGTGGGCAATTTAACATAACTGTGAAAAATGTCTCTTCATCCTTCTCTGTGATCTTCCACTGCATCCAATTTAATTGCTATATATTTTCACAATAAGCCAAACTTCTGTTTTATTTCATCTTAATGTTAGGCACGTTTGAGTGTAAAAAAAACCCAAAACAAAACTGGGAGAATTGTGACACATCAGCTACTGGCCTTAGTCAAGAAACGCAAGACTGAAGTTCCTTCAGGTTGCCTAACAAATCAAACATCCTATGTTCACCCACCTTTAACGATGTTTCTTATGAACTAACAACTGCCTATTACTCAATTAACACAGTCCTAATTGATCTCATTTTCTCTCTCTCAAGAAGGTAAGAAATGTCTTCTGGTTCCCAGACTTGTCTACCAGGCAACAATTCAATCTTGTTCTTCAATCTGTTTGCTCTTTAACTTGATCCAGATTCATAAGATAAGTTGCCTTGCATAAAATCACACACAACTTTGCACAATGTGGCTTTTGATTTTCCCATGGAGCAAGGACTGTCATCAAGGGATCCTCTGCACATTTCAGAAGACTAAATAAAAATGGTGTTTTAGATATGGATTTTTTTTTAAAGTTCTAGCATTATTGTTATTGTTATTACTATTGTTTGCTTTGGAAAACGTATACTGCTTGCCCTGTATGAAAAGGTATGATTACTGCAAATAATAATAACACAACGAAGAACATAATGAGGCATTTAAAAAGTTATTGCTATCAGACACCCTCAACTGATGAAATAAAGGAAAATTTCAGCATACTCATAAACTGCCACAGTGTCAGATGCAAACAACTAGAGCTACTTGTGAACAAAATCGGTAACTTTATTGTTTACTACCTATGTTACAAGAATCTCCCCAAATTGCTTGTCTTCTCCTGAGAACGACCAGATAAGACTTCATGGATTTTGGGGGAGATCAAAGTTATGCCATTTGTGGCAGAGCAATGACTCCAAGTTAGGCCCCTTCTTTACCCTTCCTTTCAGCTTAGCTGGCAGTTTCCCAACACAGAGAATCACTAACTTTTAACTTAGAATCCCAGGAATTGTTCACTACCATTTTTATTGATGCATAATACATAAACCATGATCTTTCTTCATTCCTACCATTTCACCCATGTCTGACTAGAGATGTGCAGATCACTGTTAATTTGGTTAATGTTATTCGGTCCCAACCCTGCTATCTTTTAAACATGTATTGAAGGCTCTTTCTCCAGAAGGCAGGCTCTCTCTGGATGGTGTTTTGCCGAGATTTTAGTGGATATATGTTCCATGGGAATGGCCATTTTCTTTTCTGTTCTGTTTGATGTTTTTTTTTTTACTTTTGTTTTTAACTCTGTATGCTCTCCAGACTCTGAACACAACTTAGATATGTGAGTAATGAATAAATAATCCAACTTCTTAGCTAATATTGACCTGATCTGGTGTTCATTTTCATTCTTGATGGCTGCATTCTTGCATCTTCAAAGTTGGACCAATCACCAGCAACCATCTGCCAACATCACATTATACCGCGTGAGTCCTGAAGTCCAAGAAGGAAGCGTCTTGAATGAGAAGCGAAATATTTTCAAAGAAAAGAAAGAAGAAATAAAAAAACTGAGAAAGTCCAGTTGCCTTTTGAAAAAAGCATCTTGGGACTCACCCTGAAATAAAAGATAGGCAGATTCAAGGCCAAAGGTTCTAACCATCTCCTTCAATCTGTGGACAGCAAACCCAAAGACATAAAACCATCGTCCCTAAGGGGGAGCTGCATTCCTGCCTTCCAGATACTGCTGGATGATTAAAACTATTATAGAAAAGAGAGGTGCAAATGCTAATTAAAAAGAGAAGAAGTCAAAAATGCTTCAGCTTCCTTGAGTTTTCCCCCTTGTTTGTAAATATCATCATGCTGTCATGTAAACGGAGAGATTATGGTTCACACCAACCTTCTCTTTGCTCCTACAAAACACACCAAAACAACAACAACGCTGGCACTGTCTTCAGTTCATTTGCGGCCAGCAACAGATATATATTTTAACATAAAATACTATATTTAATTGGTTATGGATCTCTGTTCTTTTAGCACTACTGGAAATCACACAAAAACACATTAGTACAGAGCAATTAGTGAAAAGGCAGTAAACAACGGAGGCACTATTAAGCTGTGGGTGATTAAATAGCATGACTCTTTTATTTTTTATGATATTAGATTTAAAGATGAAGTCAATTTTGCCATATATCCCCATTAACATTAATAGGGAACATGAATAACAGGTGACTGAAACTTCTCTTGAAGACAGAATTAATTCTAGGCGCCTTCAGTTTATAAAATGCAATTCCTTCCTTCCTTCCTTCCTTCCTTCCTTCCTTCCTTCCTTCCTTCAAATGAGATAATGGGGAATATATTTGTAAAAAGAAAATAATAATAAACAACAGTTTCTTTCTTCCACCAATAAATCTGAATATTTTAATGGTGATATCATTTGAACTAATGGGGCATATCATTTTCTTTTTTAAAAAAGAAAAATCTTGGCTCTGTCACTATCAAAAACAAAATCGCTACTAAATCCAGATTATATTTGGTATTCTAATAGTTGCTTGTTTTATTAATTGCACGGCAAGGAAGTTGTATGTACTCATTTTTTTATATATATAAAAAAGTAACAGGGATTAAGAATTTTAAAGAGGATACTTTCAGCTGAGATGGATATCCAGGGACACACCCCAGCTAGAGTATAACATAAAAGCAAATGTTGAGCATTTCAAGCGAAGTTCTTGCTCTATCTGTGTGTGTTATGCAGGAGGTCAAATTCAGACCGTGATACAATTCCAGAATGAAACGTAGACTGAATAGCAACATCTTTATTTCAGGGAAGAAAGACGGAAGACAGAGGATTAAAATAACAATAATAATAATCTGATTCAGGATAGAGCCTTAAGAAAAGGCGGGGGGGGGATCAACTGTTCACTTCCCAGGGGTCTCTGGACTCCCTGCTTATTTATAGATCACCCCCTTGGTCTGGCACATCTTTTTCCTAGGCATCTGATTAAGTTAACAATGCCCTGCTTTTTTGCATACCGATTTGCCAAGCTTTTCTCTACAGCTGCTCCCAAAGATTTGGTCTGTCTCTGTAATGTGATAGCGCAGCAGTCAGTAAATGCAATCTTTGTCAAACCCAGGTGTGCTCTTGATTTTGTTCTCCTGCATTCCAAGCTAGGTTTTTTGGGGGGGTTCTTTTATTTTTTTCCCCACCCTCTCCTTCACTTTCTCTGCATTTATAGTATGGCCACATCTGGAGTGTAAAATCCCCCCATTAATTGGGTACTTTTTAAAACTATGAAGGCAAATTCAGAGAGAGAAAAGGGGAGGGAGGGAGGAATGTTTATCACAATCGCTAATGTTCTTTCCATTTACAAAAAGAAAAAAGAAAGATGTTTTGGTTTGATTTGAATGTCAATAATTGACCCTAAAAATCAGTCTGCACACGCATGCCTTACTATCGTGCTACTTACTTACTTACAATCATATGTAATATGATAAAAATTCAAATGGGAAAGTCTTGGGTTATTCCTTATAGTAGTTCGCTAAAAGCAAAAGAGGGGGGGGAAAGGGGGTTACAAATCTAATTATCAGACTAAAAAGCTGTATCCTAAATAAAAGAGTTAAGAACCCTCCCCAACCTTATTCTCATCTTATTTTCAAGTGAGCATGTAGTTCCATCACAATCACCAAACAATTTATTCATTATTTTTAAGAAAGAGAAAAGGGGGGGGGAGGGAGAGAGAAGGAGAATGACTTTAGATGAACACAATGGCTTAAACCCTATGCTATGTTGGCGTGTGTTTGTGTGTTGCGCACAGCAAGAGTAATTTTTCAAGATGAAGTTTGAAGTAGATTATCCCAGAAATGTGAACTAAGTCATCGCTGTTATCATTTGAGTATGGATAAAGGATGTATTCACCCAAGAGCAGCACCATTTTCTCAAAGAGAGAGAGAGAAAAAAAATCCCTGTCTTCCTGAACACATGAGAATCATCACTATGAGATGATAAATGGGCCCCAAAGAATGGTGTTGACAACTGCCTATCTATTGTGAAAAGGCATCTTGAATGAGGAAAATAATATTACTTCATTCAAAAATCCATCATAGGGCAAAAGGGGGGGAAAGTAACTCTTTAGAAGTAGCTACTTGTTCCAATTATTTCGTAAATCCAGTTTTAAAAGATGAATAAATTCTTATCTGACAAGTGGCCCACATCTAGCTTTCTAGCTCTTTATAGATGGTTTCCACTTATTTTCCACAATATTGCCATTTTATTTTACAGTGTTTCATCCTTATTTTTATGAGCTGATTCCCTAAGCATAAATCAACTTAGGAATGTTGCACTACAAATACCTAATGACTGTGGGGTCCTTGAAGAAGTGAAGAACTGAAGAAGTTTCTTGGATAAAAAGCAAAATATCTTCCAAGAAAAACAAAGTCTGGTTGTCTTTTGAAAAAGCACCTTTGGGATAATCATGACCTGGGTGACTGAGAATCTCCATAAACTCTGAGCTTGGTTGTTTTCTTGCAGACGTTTCATTATCCAATGGTAACATATCAGTGTAATGAAATATCTGCAAGAATCAAGACAGCACTCAAAACCCCTCAGTTCAATCTGAATTACAATAATTCTCTTCTATTTGGTAAATATCCTATGAATTTGATGGCAAAAGTCTATAGATCAACCTTCCCATCCTGGTACTTTTTCAAAGACTTGGACCTCAAATCCCAAATGCCTGTAGAAATGCTGGCTGGAAATTTTGGGCATTACATATTACAAATACACCCTGGAAGGCTAGGGCAATAGATAAGAGAAGACTACATAATAACAATATTATTAACTTTTCAGATCATAGGCTCTGACTTAATTATTCTTATCATGCAGTGATTTATTGTAGATTCAAGAGTTGGCGCACATATGTGGAGTTACTTTTCCCAATTATTGTGATAGAGGAAGCAGATCCATTGGGTGAATGTGGACCTTTAAATGGAAGGAACCTGAATTGTGTTCTCTTTGCACCCACTGCTGTGATGCTACAAAGAAAAGTAAAAGAAGAATATTTTGGTGAAATTCACATGAGAGTGATATCGGATTCCTTATCCCATCAAGACTTTGTTCAAACAGGACAGACATCCAGATCAATTCTTATAGGAGATCTTTCATACTAGAAGTAGTGGAGACCAGATCTGAAGGTATAATGTGATTTGATGAGGAACAACACCACATAGCCAGCTCGGTGGGATCTCCTTGAATCTCCCACTTTATGTCTCCTTGAAACCTCTTCTAGAAGCTGATCAGAAAATTGAAAGAAGAATATGTGCTACCTGTGTATAAGCCAATTTCAGTTACTAGAAGTGAGGATTTTAGAGGAGCATAAAGCTACGTTATCTGTTCACTTTTAAAAGGGGGGAAGTATCACTTCACAAAGCAACTTGGAAGAATGCTTCATACAGGACTTTTTAAAAGCAAAGCAGCTCTTCAAAGCTTTGCATAAACAGCTACACAATGAGGAAGAGTTTTGTAATAGAAAATATACATCCAAGCAGGCTTGGCTACCTTTTAAGAAGGTAAGCTCAAAAACATTACCTGAAGAAGAAGCTGTGTTTGCAGAAGATAGGTTTTGACACAACATGACTTTGCTAGGATGATAGATCATATACATTATAGAGGTGGCAGATATTATCAGGTCTGATCCCCTTTTATGTGGCCCTCAGAAAACCATCCTAATTTAATGAAGGGATGGTTGAAAATTTTCCACCTTTTTGACACTTGAAAACTGTAGCAAATCTCCAAATTCACTCCAAACACTGGGAAAAGAAATAGACAACCTTAGTCCTGTTGACATCGTCTTACTTTGCATCCTTACCCCACCCACCTTTCCATTCCTCATGTCCATCAACAATATCAACCCAAGCCACAGCTGACAACAGAATGTCCAATTTAACTCAACAGTCAGCTTTCTTGAGGCATCGTTGAGGTTTCCAAGTTCGATTTAGACTCATCATTCATCCCCCTGCCCCAAACATGTGCCACCTATAAAATCAAATCAAGATTAAAGCAAAGACATAGAAGTGTTGGTTGTCCCACAGTTGCATCATAGATTGCATCATGGGTGAAATACAGGCGAGATTATATTTCTCAAGCAGTTACTTTAGTAGGAATGGTTTGACTTTTGGCCTGGACACATATGCCAATGGCAAGACAAACTCAAGGGACTAACAAAAAAGAATGTGTGTTCACAGCTGTACAGTATACCAGTGCAGATTACATGTTTTCAGGGTTGCGGCCACAACAGAATGCTAATTAACATACTGGAGTGATGAGAACGGCTGTAAGGCCCTTATTGTTCCATTATTTCATGCAGCCCAGCTGCCTTTGTTTATTTCACTTATCCTCTCGTGCCACAGGTTTTCACTCCAAAAATACTATCCCAATACAATGTTAATATTTAAAAAACAAAGAGGTGGCAGATTGTCATTTCTGTGTTAGTCTCAAACTGCAGAACTGTTAAGCTGTTTGGGGTGCAGTATTTAGAAATAATTTAACAGCCCTATTCTGACACTGCCTGCATTCTAACGTAATGGCTGAGTATGCGAAGCAAGCAAATGTATAACTATCCTGACATCACTTATGAGATTTAGATTGGTCAGTTAATGGAAGTCTTTACCAAAATCAATACCATAACAGCTTCTTGAAATGAATGATTTTTTTTTTTACACAGAGCACTAGGAGCAATAAGTACTGAAATATACTACTACCTTTATATAAACACAAAGGGGTTGGACTTTGAAATTAAAAAGCAATTATACAGCTTTTAGGGCTCATCATTTTGTCCCTCTTCTTTTTTTGGCAAAGCCATGTTCAATTGCTTATTAAAGATAAACACTTATAAAATGAACAACACAGAATATTAATGGGCTACAAAGTCCATCTATGCCTTTCCTTAGACTGGCAAAAAAAAAAATGCTGGATTTGAGCAACTGACCTACTTAAGAAGTAAGTAAGATTTGAAGAATTGGGATGGTAAAATATTGTGGAAATAAAGGAAGAATTTCCAGCTGATGTCACATAATTCTTGTGCTAAATTGATTGGAGGTGGGGGTTAATAAGAACTAACAAAAATAAAGAGTGGCATCAAATTGCATAATAAACAATTCTGGATCCATTTCAATTGCCTTGGATCCATTGACACTCCATCCTGTTTTCTCAGACAGGAAGTTCTGAACTTGAAGACTCTTGAGAATTCATTTGTTCAACAGGAAATCTAGAATGCTGCAGCATAGTTTTGAAATGTGTCACTTCTCATTCTACCATCCACAGTGAAAATATGGTCCAAAGATCTCCCTTTGTTACAACTTAATTTTTCCCTATGCAAGAAAATATTCACACAATTCCTTTTAAGAGTCGTTGCTCTTTTTTAAATCCACAAGTCAGCTCAGGAGATTTAGAAGTGAAGGAATTGCATATATTCCCAAATGTATCTGATCATCTCAGGGAAAGGCCACTCTTCAAACCAACTAAACTAAACTTAGTTAGCTGAGCTTAGAGAAGAACAAAAGCATGTTAAGAGAAACCCTGATTCTTTTCAAATAGCCTTGGAAAAAACTTGTAATATCTCTCTTTGAACTGAAAAGTAGTGCCAAGAATGCTTGTCATTTATTTATACAATGGGTTCTCTTTTACTCATCCAACATACATATTTCAGCACAATAAATTAATGCCATAAAATGTGGCCCTACATCTTTTTTTTACCTTACTGGATTTCTGGCAGAAATATACCAACAACTTCATATGACTGTTCATGAAAAACAGTTGCAGGAATTGGGTATGTCTAGTTTAATGAAAAGAAGGACTAGGGGGGGGGTGACATGATAGCAGTCTTCCAATATCTCAGGGGCTGCCACAAAGAAGAGGGAGTCAAGCTATTCTCCAAATAATCTGAAGGTAGGACAAGAAGCAATGGATGGAAACTAATCAAAGAGATTAGAACTAAGAAGACATTTCCCTAACAGTGAGGGGAGAGATTTAGGGAGACCAGTGAAACGGCTTGTCCTTGGAAGTTGTGGATGCTCCATCACTGTAGCCTTTTAAGAAGAGATTGGACAGCCATTTGTCCAGAATGGAATAGGGTCTCCTGCTTGAACAAGACATTGTGCTAGAAGACCTACAAGGTCCATTCCTATGCTGTTATTCTGTAATATGCTGAAAATATCATTGGAAATTACAGCGATATACAGTGGACCAGCCAGCAAGGGAAATAATACATGCTCAGAAATTATAGGTTAGATTATGAGAAATGTAAATAGACAGCACCAGGTAGGACATCTAGACATCATTACACTATCTTGAAGAAGTCAATGCATGAAATTGTTCTAAAAGAGGAATGGATACAATTGTCTATGATTTATGGAGAGATACTTTTAAATTGCATTACAATTTGAATAATAATTTTAGCGAGCATTGATGAATTAGTTTGGAATATTAATAGGTAGGTATTCTTCTCTACTATTTCCTGCACAATTCACTAATCAGTGGTATGTGCTAAAATGATAAAGTATACTGAACGTATCCAATGGGATCAAGAACTAATATATCGTTCTTTTAAACCTGAACTAATCTATAAATTATACACATACACACATGTATACACATCTAGGTCTTTTGAAAAACAGTACTGAATTGATTTCATGTTCCAACAACCCAACAGAATGTGGTGATTTGTCTACCACAGACGTGTAACTGTTTGCTATGCCCCAGTCTTCTAACTATGGCCATTTTCCCCACTGTGGATAGAATAGAGATGAGCTTAATTGAATCCAGGCCATAGCTAAAATGTCCAGCTGCTTTGTGTTTCAGATACACACACACCCATGACTTTAATTACATACTACTAAAATTTTTGTTGTCATGATGTTTAACTGGACTAAAATGGTGCGTGATAGGATAACAATTTTTGAATCAAGGTACCTCAAATGGACTAGCTTACAGAATGTGTCTAAAATCCAAGACCCATGACTCCCGAACGAATGCAATTTAGGACAGTTGTGGCTGCCTCAGTGCTACTGGCTGCTGCTGCACTGCTGCTATGGTCACATGGTCTTCATTTTCAACATTCTGCGACAGTTTCCCAGGCAGTCTTGCAATCCCTTGCTTCCTCCACGTACTCCACTTACTGCCTGCTGGAAGGGGAAGGGGAAGGAAAGATTTGTGATACTTCATGCCAAATTCCCACAAAGAAACTCAATGTGGAAGCTGGCAGGAAGTCAGAGATCACTCCTGCTCGCTGTTTACTGGCCCTTGGTCATTCTATTTCTCTGTCTAGGAAAAGAAATGTCTCTGAAATAATGACCCAATGGGGCTGAGGTTGTCTAGTATACCAATAGTAATAAAAATATTTTTAGTAACACCACCTTTCAGAATAGTTTTCTTCTCTTAAATTACAATTCACTACACACATTGATAGTACAAAAAGTTTTACTTAACGCCAGAACAAAACTCTTTATAATATGCTAGCTTCCTAACTTCTATCAGAAATTCCTACTTTGTTTTACATATGAATTGTAGTTTAGAGACCAGCAGTTAAAGACCAATGGTTGTGGTGAGTGAATGTAGAGCTCAAATACTCTGAGGAATTATTTGGTCATCCTCTTTATTTGTTTTCTTGCAACTCTGGGTCCATAATCCTTTAAATCTCCCTGTAATTTGGCTATCATCATCCCAAGAAGTTTGCTCAGATACATAACCTAAAGGATCTTTGTGAACAAAGAGTCATCACATGATGAGTCTCTTGAAAGATTTTTGAATTAAAATGTCTCCACTTGTCTACTGTTGCTGAATTACTATTTTAGATCATTTGTCTGAAATGGTATAGGGTTTCCTGCCTAACCATGGGGTTGGACTAAAAGACCCCCAAGGTTCCTTCCAACTCTTCTACATTCTACTGTCCCACAAGAAAGGTAGCTGAAGCATCTATGACATTCCATTCTCACCACAAGTTTATTTCTCCGTACAGATCTCTTGCACTGCTTCAAAAGTAGTCCTCTTGGATCTGAAATTTTAAAAACCTTAAGGTAGGATCTGCCTCTTCAGCATTTCATCCTGTTAAATTTCACAGCAGCCTCGCGCCTCCGAAAGCCAATTTAAGTACTCATAACGCATCTATCTGAAGACAATTGGAGAGTATATTTTTAATCGCCAGATCAAAGTGTTATGTACTCTTGCGTTGCAGACTGGATTGGCCAGCTGAATTCTGAGAAAATCCAGGATGCTACGGCTTTGCTTAGTTTACTAGCATAAAATGATGTTTAATTTTGTTTCCTAGTTACAGCCTCAGCCCATTTCCAGAATTGGCCGCATCTTGTCTTGAAGAGAGGCAAGAGAGGCTTTACTTATGCAGCAAACGGAAATGTAAGTAACTGGAGCCTCTCATGTCACACGCGAGGAAAAGAGCCACCCCTATCTCTTTTATATTGCTTTCAAAGCACAGGTGTCTTCTTTGAATCAGATGCTGGACATGGCTCAGTTTATTTTCTGGTTCATAATCAATCTATTGTTCTTTTATTCCTAGACGCAAAATTCACAGCCACGGCAGTCATACTATTATCATTTTTAACTCTCCATATTCATAAACACAGGATATATATTGTGCTGGTAGAGCTGGCACACAAGTGATTTCAAGACATATACTGAACAGATTTTCATGCACCCAAGAACTTCATGCTCTACAGAAAGGCAATGCTCCGAGTTGTACAGTAAAGGTAAAAGTCATGTCCAACCCTAAGGTGTGGTGCTCATCTCCATTTCCTAGGAAAGAGAACCACCATTGTCCAAAGACACTTCTATGGTCATATGTCCAGCATGGTTATATGCCAAACGCATATCAAATGCTGTTACCTTCCCACCGACATGGTACCTATTTATCTACTCGCATTTGCATGCTTTTGAGCTGCTAGATTGGCAGGAGCTAGAGCAAGTACAAGTAGTTCTTGACCGTTTATTTAGTGACCGTTCAAAGTTACAACATCATTGAAAAAAGTGACTGATGACCATTTTTTCCACAGTTAAAGCCTTTGTAGCATCCCCGTGATCACATAATCAAAATTCAGATGCTTGGCAACTGGTTCACACTTATGACCGTTGCTGTGTCCCAAGGTCATGGGATCACCTTTTGCAACCTTTTGACAAGCAAAGTCAATGGGGAAGCCAGATTCACTTAACAAGTACAGGTTACTAGCTTATCAACTGCAGTGATCCACTCAACAACTGTGGCAAGAAAAGTGGTAAAATGGGGCAAAACTCACTGAACAAATGTCTCACTTAGCATCAGAAAGTTTGGGCTCAATTGTGGTCGAAAGTCAAGGTCTACCTGTAATGGGAGCTCACGCCATCGTGCGAACTGTCAGTTTTCCAGCTAACTACCTCAGTGACTAGAACCTCTAATACATTGATAGAAGAGTGTCTGATGGGAACAAAAGCTTCATATAGTTCAAAATTCTTTCCTTTGATTTATACTCGGTGTCCACAAAAACAAATTTTCTACTTTAGAAGATTTATTAGAAGAACAGAGGTGAAAGTGCCATAACTGTATGCTCCCCAGAGTCTATTTATTTATTGCAACAATTATACAGCTACAGAGAGGCTACCATTATCACAAAAGCATATATAGGACATGCCCATTTTGGAAAACTACACCCTTTTGCTTTTAGCCCATGGAACTGGACAACAAAAATGCCTAGTAATAAACTGATTATGCCTGTAATCAATGGATATTTGTATAAATGCCAGACATAAGGCATAAGTGACTCCATGTGTTAATCACCAGTCAAGTGTTTATTTCAGCTTGCCTGCATGCAATGAGAGAAACAGAATTCAGTCTCACTTCAGAATAAGGCACCGTTAAAGAGTCTTATGTAAACAGTTAATGGAGAAATGTTCAGAGATGAATTAAGAATTGAATGCATACGTCATATAATGTAAGCAAGGAGTAGGGACTTTTTTTTTTTTCCTGGCTGGGCTTCTGAGAGTATCCAAGTTGTTCCCTAGTGGTCTTCAGCAAACATGTAATTATTTTGTTAAATAAAACACCCATCTCATTCCAGGTCTGGACTGGAAGCAATCCATTTTAAAATGCAATCTATTCAATTACGAAGTCTTACTACACACTAACTATCAGGACAAATGAGATAACAGTAACACCATAGTCTTGAGCCTCTGTTGGGTTCAGCCAACAACCAGAAGCTAGATTAAGATGGATTGAGTTGGCTAGTAGCTTCCAACCCATCTATACATAAAGCTTGTCCCAATCCAAATTTGAAACCATGTTCCTATATTCTACTTTGCCATTGGTTGCATTTTTGCAACTAGCCAATTCACAAGGCTCGATTGTTATTCCAGAAAAAAATGCTGCAATTTGGAGTTACAAATACTGGCATTCTCAATGACGAGTGGTTCCATACATATAAGGGACATCCACCCAAACCCTAGAAGACTCTATAGTGTAACCCAACCTTCTCAACATGACTTTCTGCAGATTTCTTTGGGACTCCCTTTGGTCATGTTGGCTGAGAATTCTGGGAGTTGAAGTCCTCACATAAATTGGGGAAAAAATAGCTTGGAGGAAGTTGATAAATTATCTGTCCTGATGTTTCCCTGAAGGCACACTTCCTGTTCCATTTTCAATATTCTATATTTATCAAAGTGAGGAAGACAAAGAAATTACAGCCACAATGACTTAGTATTAGTGTGATAGTGATTTGTGGGATGGAAGTTCTGAAGAGCAGACATTAAACAATTAGTATTCACAACACTACAAGAGAAATATAATTTACCAAGGTTCCACAGATGGGAGGAAAAAAACAAGAGTTACCTGCCATTCACAAGTATAACCAGAGCATACATTTCCACAACTTTGGTAACTTTTACATCCATGCAACTTTTTTGTGCAAATCTCTCAAAGAATGCACAGGGTCAGCTTACAAGGGAAATGGGTGGCAAAAAAAATGTAATAAATAAAAAAAATAGATCAAGAAGAGAAGACATGCTACATTCATGTTTTACCATTTTCCTTTTTCCTAAAAGAATAATTTTAGTGAACTAAATTTAATGTTACTATGTATTGTTTCAATGTTTATATACAGTTCTGTAGTGCAGTGGTTAAAATGCAGTATTGCAGGCAAACTTTGCCCGCAGCCTAGAGTTTGATCCTGATAAGGCTCAAGGTTGATTGAGCTTTTCATCCTTCCGAGGTCGGTAAAATGAGGACCCAGATTGTTGGGGGCAATATACAAGTATCCAGTTTTGGTAGCCACATTACAGAAAAGATATTGAGATTTTTGAAAAAGTGCAGAGAAAACCAACTAATATGATTAAAGGCCTGGAGACTAAAAAACATGAAGAACGGTTGCAGGAATTGGATATGGATAGTCTAGAGAAAAGAAGGAGTAGAAGTGACATGATAGCAGTATACCGATATTTGAGGGGCTGCCCCAAAGAAGAGGGGGGGTCATCTTATTTTCCAAAGCGCCAGAAGGCAAGACAAGAAACAATGGATGGAAACTAATCAAGGAGAGAAGCAACCTGTAATTAAGGAGAAACTTCCCAACAGTGAGAACAATTAACCAGTGGAACAGCTTGCCTTCAGAAGTTATGGGTGCTCCATCACTGGAGGTTTTTAAGAAGAGATAGTCACTTGTCTGAAATGGTATAGGGTCTTCTGTTCAGCAGGGGGTTGGACTATTCTGGCTGAAGTAATACTTTCATTGTAAACTGCTCCGAGAGTGCTTGTAAAGCACTATGGAGTGGTATGTGAGTTAAGACGCTGTTGCTATTGTTATACTGGCGTTTTATCAGTTGTCAGTGGTCTAGAATCACCTATGAGATGGGTGGCATATAGGTTTGTTAGATAGATAGATTTTAGATAGATAGATAGATAGATAGATAGATAGATAGATAGATAGATAGGTAGATAGATAGAGCCGAGGTGGCGCAGCAGTTAGAGTGCAGTACTGCAGGCCACTTTAGCTGACTGTGTTCAGCAGGTCAGCGGTTCAAATCTCACTGGTTCAAGGTTGATTCAGCCTTCCATCCTTCCGGGGTAGGTAAAATGAGGACCCAGATTGTTGGGGGCAATGTATAATATATATATATATACATTGCTTACTGGTGTACACCGCTTAGAGAGTGCTTGCACTTAAAGCGGTATATAAGTCTCATAAATAAATAAATAAATAGATGGATAGGCAGGCAGGCAGGCAGGCAGATATTGGAAGCTTCTTTCTACTAAGTCTACCAATTCAGAACTATCTCTAATAGGTTTCCCAGAGTTTCAAGCTGACATCTTTTCCATCCCCACTCACAGAGGTCATGATGCCTTCATGCCAACAATCTGGTGGGTTGAGACACACTTGCCCAATGAACATTGTGCCAAGGGCTGCCCGCCCCAAAAAATTAAATGGGGCAAACAGAAAGGAAAAGGTAAAACCAAACAAAAAGCCATGCACGGTTTAATTTACCTTTAAAGATCATTGGAATGAAATGGTTTAAATGCAGTGAGTCTAACTGTTGCCCACAGGTGCAATAACATTTTCTTTTTCTCAAGGGCTAAGCATTGAAATTTGGCAGTGGCATGCAGAGCTGCTTTGGGAATTGCATCCAAAATCTGAGACTAAGTACCCCTGCTCTTCACAGATAACAGGGTTGGGATACAAGATTGCCACAGGTAATGGGCAATATGTGCCTAGTAAATTCCGACTACACAGAGAAACCTGTATGGATTGAGTGAATCATGACTGTGTGGAATGTTGAATTAATGGGGCAAACTGCAGAAATGAAGGAGACCCAGTAACTCAAGTTCCCCATAGTCCTACAGAGAATAGATAGCCCAGGATGAGGTTTTCTAGATAGCAAGTTCCCATTTTATCTCTTCTTCTGAATGATCTCACTCCTAGGACTTTGGAGAGAGGCCCTTCTCTCTTTTTTTTTTTTCCAAACATTGGAAAGAATGCCAAACCCTAGCTTTATCAATATTTCGAAACATCACTGCATCTTCTAAACATTCTAAACCCCAAGAGACAAATTTGTTGTGTGTTGAATCACATTTGGTCAAACATTCTGTTCTGTTCTGTTCTGTTCTGTTCTGTTCTACTCTATTCCCATTCCCATTTCCATTTCCATATTTATTCTATTCTGTTCTGTTCTGTTCTACTCTACTCTACTCTACTCTATTCCCATTTCCATTTCCATATTTATTCTATTCTATTCTATTCTATTCTATTCTGTTCTGTTCTGTTCTGTTCTGTTCTACTCTACTCTACTGTATTCCCATTTCCATTTCCATATTTATTTTATTCTATTCTGTTCTGTTCTGTTCTACTCTACTCTATTCCCATTTCCATTTCCATATTTAGTCTAGTCCAGTCTAGTCCCATTTCCATATTCTATTCCATTCCATCCCACTCCACTCCACTCTGCATTCTGTTCTGTTCTACCCTACCCTACCCCATTCCATTCCTTCCCATTCTATTCTTCCCTTCACTAACTCAATCCCATGTCAACTATTCCTTTAAGGAGTGACTCAGACTTGTTAGAGGAGAGAAAAAATGAAATTACTTTTCTAATGCAATTTTCCCATCCTGTACTCAGCTTCTTTACCTTTCTGTCTGGATCATTTAGGCATGAAGCCCTTAGAAAAGGGCATAAGTAACGTGGCAAACTCCATCCTAAACCTACTTTTGGTAACCTTGTGATAACAGGTATTTCTCTATTTACAACCACAGTTGGGATCTGAATGTCTGTTACTAAGCAAAGGTGTTGTTAAGCGAGTTGTGCCTGATTTTACAACCTTTTTGCCATGGTTGTTTAAGCAAATCACTGCAGTTGTTAAATGAATCATATGCACATTAAGCAAATCTGGTTCCTTCCATTGACTTGGTTAAAGTCAATTGGGAAGGTCATAAATGGATATCAAATGACCACAGGACACTTTCCTATCACCTCCTAGCTTACATTTGAGGTATTTTTTTTTTTACAAATTTTATTTATAATACAGTTAAAAAGAAACATTAGATTTAACATGACATTCCAGTATATACATTCTTATCAGATTATTCCACTTTTTACAATCAATTCTTCATCTCTACATATACACCTAAGTTTTATATACAATGCTTATTCTAAAATAACATATATTTCTATCTTAACCTTCATCTTTAATCCCGACTGTCCTCTTCAAATTCCTCCAGTGGTAAAATTTATCCCAGGTTTCATAATAAACTGATCCACATTTGTCTTTTAATATCATTGTGAGCCTGTCCATTTCCGCACCTGCTAATATTTTATGTATGAACTCTTCCTCTGTGGGAATTTCCTTGCTCTTCCATTTTTGCACTAAAGCAAGCCTAGCTTCAGTCAGGATGTGTAGCAGCAGGTAGATTGTTCCCTTGTCGTATTTTTCTGTCGTTATTCCCAACAAGAAGAGTTCAGGTTTTAACTCTAAGTCCAGTATTAATATATCCCTCAACCAGTTTCGTGTCCTGTTCCAATACTCACGAGTCTTTGGGAATTCCCACCACATATGGTAATATGAACCTATTGCTGTTTTACATTTCCAGCATAGGGGTGAGATGTTTGAACCCATTTTGGCTAGCCTTACGGGTGGGAAATGCCATCTATAAAACATCTTGTAAAGATTTTCCTTATATGAGGTAGCACAGTTCTTGCCAAATATGCAGGTCGATATTGAAACCAAAATCCCTACTCCAAATTAACATGGTCACATTTGAGGTATTTTTGATGATCCTACCTCCTCTCTCTCTCTCTCTCTCTCTCTCTCTCTCTCTCATTTGTCAATCTGTCTGTCTATCTATCTCTATCTATCTATCTATCTATCTATCTATCTATCTATCTATCTATCTATCTATCTATCTATCTATCTCTATATCCCAAATTTTAAGCTAGGGAATGGCAGGAAAGGTGCTAAAGGTTTGGCCCATTATCTTCTCAACCCACCCCCATTTACTTCTTTCAGGAGGGAAGTTCAAATACCTTTGTATAAAATTTGCTGTCAACTACACAAGGCACGCCCCCTACATCTTTGCAGCAGACCAGCTCCATCTGATCAGAAGGGTTAAATTTATATTCTATTAAAAGCCTTCCTCTTCTTCCCTGTTTCTTTCCCCTCCCTTTCTTCCTTTTGGTTTCATCTTCTCTGTAAAATACATAACTTAAAGTGAAATCAAATATTAAAAATGACAGACTCTATAAGTGCTGTGAGTAACTTCAGGTCACGGAGGGAGGGAAATGCAGGCAAGTTGTCAGGCACTATCTGTCAGAGTGAATTAGAAACAATCAACAGAGACTGAAAGGGAAGGTGATTGTTATTAAGCAGTGGGGCTGTGAGCAAGCTACCCAGATGTGGTCATGCATATAAAGAACAGGAAACAGGAGTTTAATTCAGGAAGCACTGGCGAATAGGGCAGCACAAAGGATAAAAGTCTTTTGTCGCTAATAAGCTGGAAGTTACTTTGATAACAGCAGGGTTAGCGTCGAGAATAAAACACATTGCTTTTCTCTACCATACACCATTAATATCACAGAAATCTGGTAGAAAGGAATGCGTGGCAGAGGGGAACGTTTAGTTACTGGGGCCCCTCCATCAACCCAGCAACACAATGTCTCAGCTCATATTATTAATTAGGGTACCCGTGATTGGCAAATGTCTAGATGGCAGGAGGGGGTGGGTGGGAAAGGTCGCTGCTTTTTCTATCTCCACAATGGCACCCAAGCAAGAATTCTACACACCACTAATAAGAATAAACATCTGGCTGACTGCGCAACTAACCACAATGTAATAATAATAACCATAAGATCATCACTGCATCATTGTTCCATTGCTGAATTGCTTTGTGTTCTTTTTTTTTTTTCCTCACCCTTTTCTTAGTCTTTGGGAAAGGTGAATCGTTGGAAAATGTCTAAACATAAGGCAGATTGTTCCTGTGGCAGGGAAATTTAATTTTCCATGCAGACCGGGCTTGATTTTAGAAAGGGTGTGAAGGGAAATCAAAATGTTATAAAGATGCATTCTGCAATGATTGTCTCAGGCTTGAGGTGGACAGCAGAATAAATATTCAACAATAATGCTTCTGGTCATGCATAGAGGTTGATGGATAGCAAAGGTGAGAACCCTCCAGATGGTGGGGGATCACAACCCCTAGCAGCCCCAATGGTATGGCTAAGGGTGATGAATGCTGGGAATTGTAGTCCAGCAGTTTCTAAAGGGTCCATATTCCCATCCCCTGTGTCAGGCTAAAACCCAGTGAAATCCCAATTCCCATGATCCTTTCCCTGAGAACCGTGGATCTGAAGTGTGAGGTGTGACCCACCAGCCGGCTTCACACTCACGCTAAGCCATAATTTATTTTAACTACAGTTTGCTGAGAAGGCCCCAGCAGGTCAGATTCACGCCTCCTGCTTTATCAAAGCAGAGAAACCATATTATGATTGACCGTAAGGTGCAAACTCAGTGACCAAGGTGAAATGAATGGTCTTCCCAGTCATTTAGAATGCCTCAACTTCTGTGAAAACACACGCAGCTCATGTTCTATGTTCTTTCGTTGGCATGCATCAATATTTGGATTCTTAATTTATCACGGGAAAGTGAAAATATGCCACTGTAGACAAATTTAAATACTTGCGAATCTCCAGGAAGGATAAACAGAATGACCACGTTCTCCACAGGCAGCAAGAACACCAAATCTGTGGAGCGCCTCATTTTTCTCTACGTGTTCATACACTGTCTGCTGGTGATATAAGGCAACACTACAGTATATCATGACGTTTTAATTCCCTGCCTTTAATTAAACTAAGACACAATCTAAAACCATCTGCGTATGTGTTTCTACTATCTGACCAATTCTCATAGATATGCAAACCTGAAACATATGATCTCCATGGATCTGATCCTGGGAACTTTCAAAGCCAGCCATGAATTTAATATCTGACCATCCATTAGTGCCTCTTCCCTGCAGGAGTTAATCTAATCAGGATGTCAGTTCAAATCCCCTTCCCATGCAACATATAATCTTACAATTAGTAATTGTGCATGTACATAAATTGGAGACAGACGTCTTCACGTTTCGTGTATCAAGAGAAAAGTTTCTGTTTGCATCAGTGGAACTTGTCAGGCTGATGTGGACTGGAGGTTAAAACATATAAGGAATGGCTGCTGGAATTGGGTATGTCTTGTTTAATGAAGAGAAGGACGAGGGGGGGGGATATGATAGCACCCTTCCAATATCTCAGGGGTTGCCACAAAGAAGATGGAGTCAAGCTATTCTCCAAAGTGCCTGAAGGCAGGACAAGAAGCAACAGATGGAAACTAATCAAGGAGAGAAGCAACCTAGAAGTAAGGAGAAACTTCCTGACAGTTAGAACAATTACCCAGTGGAACAATCTGCCTCCAGAAGCGGTGAATACTCCAACACTGGAAGTTTTTAAGAAGAGACTGGACAGCCATTTGTCCAAAATGGTATAGGGTTATCTGCCTGAGCAGGGGGCTGGACTTGAAGACCTCCAAGGTCCCTTCAAACTTTATTATTATTATTATCATCATCATCATCATTATGGATCATCGCACAGTCAGCCAGATGTTCAGATGGATTTGGCATTTTGTCTACCTATCGAGTCCTTTCCCAGGACCTGGGATAGGCAGATGTGGATTTTTGATGGTATTACAGATATCGTCGCAAGATGGAAGAAGTTCCTAGTAAGGCCGCCTTTTGCAATTGACTAATAACGAATTTGTCAGTGCTGATGATGATGATGATGATGATGATGATGATGCAAGAACCAATGGCTTTCTCCTTCTATAGGGAGATCCTACTGGACCAATATTAAAAATACTAGAAGCAATGGATCAAACTAGGGAGTTGGTCTGGAAGACCTCCATGGTCCCTTCCAATTCTCTTATTCTACATTCTATGTTCAGTCATAGATTAAATGTCAGTCATCAGTCTTAAATTTGCCATTTCTTCCCTGGAGTTATCAATTTAATATCTCATTAAGAGGTATAAAAGAAAGAACATTTTCATTTTTTTCTGGTGCTGTAACTTCCAAGTCTGCCTGAGTCTGGATGTAGATGCAAAGGAATCGGGTTTCTAGAGACTTAGATTAGCACTGTCCCTAAAGGTGTCAATCTGCAATCCCTCCCTTCTTCCAACCATAGACCTTCAAGAAAGCAGGTGCAGACATGCTGGTATCTTTTATTAAGGGCATATCACTCACTATCATTCCGTAAATACGAGATAGAAAAATAGTCCGTTTAAAAGCATTTTCATTAACTTGATGTGTTCCTGTTGAGTGAAAACTAGAGTAGCATTCCATTCCATGATGTATTCAAGGAAGAAGATCATATTCAGTTCCCTACTGTATTAAGGGAGGCAAAAGAGGAACGAGAGAGAGAGAGAGAGAGAGAGAGAGAGAGAGAGAGAGAGGGAGGGAGGGAGGGAGGGAGGGAGGGAGGGAGAGGGAGAGGGAGAGAGGGAGAGAGGGAGAGAGAGAGGGAGAATTTCAGAGGGAGAGAGGGGATGACAAAAATAAAACAAAGAATGTAGATATACTTCCTCTGATATCAAGTAGGGCAGATGCTTGCAAGATCTCCCAGCAAAACAGTAGGTTCTCTCTGAGCAAACAATGAATTTACTGAGGTCATGAGAATGTATGTTGAGGAAGAGGGGTGGGGTGGGGGACTTTTATCAGAGAGTTTACAAGCAGAAGAGGGAAAGTTATATTCTCCCTCCCTTCAAAAGAAAAATATTCAGTTCACTTCAGGTCAAGGAAACTGCTAATGTAGGAAAGGTTAGAATAGCAAGGGTGGTTATGGAGAAGACAATCTGGAGAAGGATGAAGCAATCTGGTCTGCCCACTCAGTTTGCTCCTGCTTGTTTCTGTCATCCCTCTATTAGTGTTGAAAAGAAGACTCTGAAACATGTGGCTCTCAGCCTAAATCCGAAAGGCTTCTGCAAGCAAGCAGTTCAGACTCTGGCAAAAATGAGACAACTGCTTGAAGCCAAAGCTGTGGAAGGCACCTATCTCATGGCCTTCTGTAGGAACTCCAAATATCTAGAGCAGAGCTTTTCAACCAGTGGTACGGGTACCACCTGTGGTACATTGGCACCTGGCAGGTGGTACGTGACCATCCTAGAAAAGTGGTAGCAGGGGAGGGGAATGAGCTGAACCGGTGGCAGCACTGCACAAGCCTGAGCGAGAAATGGCTGGAGCTGCAGGGCTGTCAGGGTTCAGCGGAAGCGCCAGGATCAGTGCCACTTTCCAGCTGATTGGCGCTTCGGGGCTGTCAGGGGTCAGTGGAAGCACCAGGATCAGCGCCAGGCTCCAGCTGGAGCTCGGCGCTGATCCTGGTGCTTCTGCTGAGCCCAGAAGAAGCGCCAATCAGCTGGAATGTTGCAGCATCTCCAGGATCTTGTGATTTACATTCAGATGTTTGGCAACTGATTCATATTTATGATAGTCACAGTGTCCCAGGGTCATGTAAAGTGACCAAAACCTGCTACAACCACCCAGCAGACAGGGGGAACAAAAACCAAACACCCCCCCACCCCACCCCCACTGACAATCCTCAACAGAAATGCTCACAACAGTGAAAACCTCGGACAGGAGGAAGAGTGCCATTGGGTGGGCAGGCAGTGTCTTGCTCGGCTGTGCCTTGGGGGGCACTTTTTTCAGTGCTATTGTAACTTCAAATAGTCACTAAGCAAACTATTGTAAGTCGAGGACTACCTGTACTTTATCACTTTTGGGGGGGGTCATCAAGTTTTTGACATCTCGCTAGGCGACTGGTGGTACTCAGATGTTGCCATATCCTAAAAGTGGTACAATGGGTGAAAAGGTTGAAAAGCCTTGATCTAGAGGTGCGTATTTGCTTTTCATTCTGATTAGCACGCCAAAAAGTAAAGCAGGGATCAAATTCAGTGTGAAAGATATGCTGCTGTTACTTTTGCTCAGTTTCTTGATTATACGGGCTTTGAAACTTTATCAGCACATAAGAAAAAGCTTTCCAACCCCTCTTCCCCACATGCCATTGGCTGGGACATCTGCATTGTTTTGTTGCTTGTTAGTGGATAAGGCATTTATCTTATGCTCAGACTACATCAACAAGGTCAATTTTGTTTCCAGCCTGTAAGAATATGATTCCGCAGATGAATTAAGCCCTGATTGAAAAGTTGCCTTTTCAAATGGCTAATCACATTTTATTTCAAGGCACACCAAAAGGAATTACTTGTTTGCACATTTCAAACAACAAAATAGGAAATGTTGGTAAGCTTAGGAAGGAAGTTCAGGGGGCAGTCAGGTAAAGATTTGAAGAAAAAATATGCTAGGGGCTTATAAGAAACTGTTTCTGAGATGGTTTTCTGTTCCATAGAATGAAATCTTGCGTGTGTCCAAATGTTTTAGCATGAGAATTTGGGGGATATTGGATATGGTTGTTAGTCATAACCCAAATTTGATGGCACAAATTTGCAGAACATTGAACAGAACAGGAACAAGGAGTGTGGTCCAAATGTCTGGGACTATTCCTTGATCTTCAGCTGTCACTCTATTCCCAGACGGGCACTGTGGCATGGAACACCTGTCCTCATGATGGTTGGTACCATCAGCGATACAACTGATCCCCAACGGGTCCAATTTGGCATTTTTTATCCATACCCTAGTTGCATCCCATCCTTACTACTGCAGTGCATAGTACGTGATTCTATCCTTAAAAGCATTTTCAGAAGTGATTTGACTGGGCTGCTAAGCTGTTCAAAATATAGGGATCATAAAATTCATCTGAATGTATTGGAATTAATCCTAAAGTCTGACACAGGTATCTGAAGGACTGCCTCTCCCATCATGAACCTGTCTGTCCACAAAGATCAATCAACACACGAGTTCCTTCTCAAGACACCCTTAATGTCAGAGATTTATCCATTTGGGATGTTCAGAAGGACCTTCTTCTTCTTTGTCATGCTAGGAATTTCTTTGGGGGCTCTTCTGTATGTCCCTAAAAAGTTGCATTTTGGGCCCTACTCTCTCTATACTTAGTAAATCTGTCAAGACGCATTTCTCTTCTCATGCTTTTAATTGCTAATTAATTTTAACTTTTCTTTAAAAAAACATAGTCTGTATGTTCATTGTTGTTAGCTATTCTAAGTAGAAAGATGGGAGTAAATAAGACCTGCATTTCGATCTGAGCGACTCTTGGCCCTGACCAAAATGTTAAGCGACGTTCCCAGTTTCCTCACTCTTCATTGGTTCGGGGTAGGCAACCTTGGCTCTTTTATGATTCGTAGACTTCAACTCCCAGAATTCCTGGAAGTTGAAGTTCCCGAGTCATAAAAGAGCCAAGGTTGTCTACCCCTGGGGTGAAGGTTGTTTATCCACATTTGATGGGCAAATGATTCTGACACTTCCTCAGAAGCCAAATAAGAATAACATCACCATATTATCATGAGAGAAAATGTATGTAAAAACAAATACTTTATCAAGTAAGAAATAGCACTTCTTTGGGGAAAAAAATATAAGAAAAGATAGCTACTTTCATCATTTGGAATCACTTAGTGATTGTTTTTCAAGTCATGGTATTATAGACATTATAGCCTGTTGAGTAGACCTAGATTCAAGCTTTCAGTTGATCATAGAGTTGGCTCATAGCTGGTACTATCTTTTAGCTAATCTACCTCAACTCTAGGAATACCAGAGAGAACAAGACTCTATGTAAGCCATGAAGATCTCTAAAGAGAAAAAGTAGCGTCTCAATAAAGAGATGAAGAATTCTTAAAAAAAAATCAGGGACAAACCATCCATTTTGTAGGACTGTGCTTTTGATGGTGGAAAATTTATGGAAGCATCCACAGAAAACCAAAATTATGACTTACCTGGAAACGGGCTGTGCATAAATGTGCACGCTGCTTGGTTTCTCCAACCACCAAGCAAAATTGAAAAAGACCTGTTTTGTGTTGAGAGTATGAACCAGGAAATTGTCATAAGCCGGGAAAAGCTTCTGACTTTACCTTGTTAGGAATAGCATAAACTGTCTGACTTTGTTAACAAGGCTGGCTAGAAGTCAGATGAGCATGGTGCTCATTTCTGGATAAGGTAGATGACGCCTTTCTATATAAAGCCATCTAGACGCTCCTCCAGAAAGTTCCCATCTTCTTCCAAGTACATACTCACTTTCAGAAACCAGAGTTTTGTCAGGATCTCTCAAAAACCCTGTTGTACACTCCCATCATATCATTGACAAAATAATAACAAAGCAAGGTTTGGGGAAAAAGCAAAGCAAAAGCAAGCAGGTCTATAAAAATTGTACCAGCTTCTTGATTGTATCTCCTGTAAACCAAGATCTGGAGGTGTCCACATGTGGCAATGGGGTCTTGCAGTACTTATCCTACTCAAGAACTGCTTCCCATTCTGTGTTTTGCTTCCCCAAAGGGTGAAAAAAAAATAAAACAGTTCCCTTGGTTGGCACATAATCTCTAAATCTTATAAGCAATGGAAACAATTTTTCAGTCCAAGCAGATTGGCAGTTGAGATCACTGGTTTTGCATACTGTAGGGAGCTAAACATTTACCTTATTAAAAGACTGCCCTCCAAAACACAGCGCAGTTAAATAAACTGTTACCACTGTAATTGTTTTACAAGCATACTGCTGATAATATTATGAATTACCACTAATGTCTAGTTAGTAAATTAATACAGGAGTATCATTTAGTGTTAATTCCAGCGAGTTTCCTGAAGTTAAGTATATGAAGAGGGATTAGTTTCCTTCAAGACTGAAATGTGCCTAACAAGAAGGAGTGTATCACACACAGCAGTGGAGAAAACAACACCATAAAGCGGAATGCCAGAAATAGTCTGAAGTTGCATGGTTTGTCTGCTTGAGAACTCACCAGCCCGGGACCTAGAAAAAAATAGATCTTGGGCTTCAAGTGAAAGAAGTAGAAATAAAGATGATAGTGGGACATTAAAGCAGTTTGATTCTAAGACCTTATAAGCCCTGCTCCCAGACTGATTTTTTTTTCCTTCTTAGAAGTCCACTCATCTAAAGTCCATGAGGTCATTGTCACCCTAATGTTTATTAATAATACCTTAATCAATTAGTAATAAGCCATAATTGATAGCAGCTTTTATCAACTTTGCTAGATTATCACCCGAGAGTTATCCACCGCAAAGATTTAAATGCTTCATTTTATTTTTAACTTTCCTTTTTCTCTATTTCAGTAATGTCAGGCAAAGATCTATGGTTTTACTATATGAACAAATGATGGGGCAGAATAATTTATGACTTTGGCTCCAGCTTTCAGGAAAGCTATTTCCAATCTTCACCTCTGATTTGGTTTATCAAAAGCTACTCAAACTAATAGCAGAGTTACTCAGAAGTAGAAGATTTTACTACACCTCAAGGAGCGTTAGACATAGTCTATTTCCAAAATTTAACCTGTCTGCCAAGAAAGCCTATTACAGATTGAATAAATTAACTCAACATGCACAAGACCTGCCGTTGTGGTTTTGGATTGTAGGCCAGTGGGTGAGTATACGCATAGGAGGAAAGCAGCAAGGACCTGTTGTGGCTGTGGGTCACCCTAGTAAATGATACCACCAGAAATATACTAAAGGCCTGTGATGGGAACACATTTCAAAAGATTTCCTTGGATCAATAAGAATGAGACATAATTTGACATAGTTGTTTCCCTGCATACATTTAGTTAGAGAGGTATAAGCAACAGCATGAATGGTTCATCTCTGGTGCTCCTCTGAGACTTGTGGACATTTACACACTTTCTTTCCATCAGTAAGCCCTAAAGGCCACAATGACTGAGGAACAAGAGTGCACACACCACAATCAGTCAGTTCCCAGATCCTTGAGAGGCTAAACTATGTCCAATGAATTTGAACCTTGCAAGTTCATTAGTGATGTGGACCAGGGGTCCCCAATCCCCAGTCCGTGGACTGGTACCAGGTTGTGGCATGCCAACAACTGGTCCGCACAAACAAGCAAAGCCCCATCCGTGGGATGCAGGCAGCATACAAACCCACGCACTCTCTGGGCCACGGAAGAACTTTTCTCCATGGAACCGGTCCCTGGTGCCCAAAAGGTTGGGGACCCCTGATGTAGACTCAATAGAGCAGGGGTCTTCAAACTTGGTCCTTTTATGACTTGTGGACTTCAACTCCGAGAATTCCTCAGCCAGGCACGCTGGCTGAGGAATTCTGGGAGTTGAAGTCCACAAGTCATAAAAGGACCAAGTTTGAAGACCCCTGCAATAGAGCAAAACCTGCTTGCTCGAATATCAAGTGAAGATTTTGCTTCAAACTTTTGGCCCCAATGCTTTCTTTTTATTGGAAAGAAGGAGTCAGGCTATTGCTCTATCATTTCATCTCCATGCCGGCCATTTTTAAAGACCCTTCCCTACCCCTCTTTATACCTAAAATTGCAGGAGTCAACTTTCTCCAGGAGTTAACGTCCTCCCCCTGTCTAGAAGACAGAAGTTTGTCCTAATGAAGAAAGAGTCATTGTCAAGCAGCGGCCCTGATATGCCAGGGAAACAAGGAAAGGAGGGGTTATTCAGCAAAGAATGCAAGCATATCTTACCTTAGCAGCTTAACTGCATACTTGTTTTAAGGACTGTCAGTCTGGTTAGCAATCACTCGGTGAAAAGATGCAGCCGAGCTTGGCACTGACAGATTGCCAAGGGGGCGTCCCACTTCCCTATCACAAAAGAAAATAAAGAAAAGGAACGGTGTAAAGTGAAAAGTAGCAAATTTGCCACATCACAGCAATATGCAGAGGTCAAGGGAAATTCGGGGGGGGGGGGTAGGTTAAAGACCGAAATCAGATCTGGGGTAGGAGAATGGCAATCTATCCTAAAGCAAGGCCAGCGGTGACGTGGGGCAGACAAGAAGCTAAATACTGCATAGCGCTGGGATCATTCATTTTCATCAGATCAATAAAAGCTTATATTTATCAGGATTCTAAGCAGCTGTCACTTCTGACAACCTCTACTATTTCCCTCCCTCCTTCTGCTAGATCAGGGCAAAGGGAAGCAAGAGAGGGGGGGGGGAGCCACTTTTAATGCTATTTACACCTGAAGTCACAATTCCATTAAGAGGACCTGTTTTGTTAAAGAAACAGGAATTGATATTATTATATTGGCAGGAGCTGGAAACTCTCTTTGTTCTTCTCTCCATGTTTTTTCTCCCCTTTGCAATCCAGACTCAGCAAGAAGATTTTCTGACATTAAGTGCACTTTTTTTTGGGGGGGGGGGTGTTCAAACTTACCATTTACAAAGAGAAGAGAGGCTTGCTGCTAAAACAGTTACTACTCTAATCATCTGTACAACAATATTTGCTATCAGGCATTCTAAATAGATTATCACCAGTCCATCTGTGTCATTATTGATTTATAAGGCTTTAAGCGGCTTTAAAATGGAAGCTTTCCCACTGAGGGGGTTTCTTGTATAAATCAGAAGCATGCTCAAATATAGCAGCCATCACTCAAGAAGAGTGTCCATGTGTGCATGCACATATTGTGCGAGTGTGTGTGTGTGTGTGTGTGTGCACACACACACACACACACACACACACACACATATATATATTCATTTACCACCCCCTTAACTCATAACAAGAATGAGAAGATGATAAATTGCTTGTAATATACTGATCCAAACTGATATGCAAATTTTGGTTTTTTTTTAAATATATGACTTGAGTAAAAAGAAGCATCATTAACATATGAATGCTCTATGCAAATGATCGTGACAGAGCAGATGTTGCTGCATGTAATTGACCTATATTGAGAATTGCATCAGAACCCTTAACTCTATTAATTCACTACCCAGTAACTAGATATTGTCCCCAAAAAAGTGCATTCTTTGAAACCATACACTGGAAGTAAATCTGACAGAGTTCCAAGGATATTGGAACAAGGTCACTGTCACCCGTATTTTGCTGTCATCTGCATTCTGCTCCTTATGCATGACATCATCGAGTGCCTGTGTAAATCGATCACTTAATAGCATTTAGAAAAATACTGCAGTAGGGAACAGGTTAGGGGAGGAAATTGCCCCAGTTTTATTTTGTCTCTTGGCAGAAATGTCATACCTTTTAAACTGAGGGCTTTTTTTTTTTTTTTTTGCATGAGTGCACTGTGAAACACACAGATGCCATTTTATTCCCTGTCTTTATTTCCCCCCCCCCTTCTTCTCCGAATGACATTAAATTGTATTAAATAGCCTTTTGTCCACAGGGCACAGACCACCCTGTATATGATAATGTATTAATGCCCCCACGTTCTAACCACTGAGCTGAAACATTCGGAGACTTAGAGGAGAAGTATGAAGCTTCATTGTGTGTGTGTGTATTGCCTGCTAACAACTGTGACACATACTAATAGAAACATACCTAATAAATTACTGCTTTCAGGTCTACCAAGCTGACATTTCTCTGCAAGGGACAATTTTATATTTGTGGCACAGAACAAAATTGCTTCATATGAAGCTACTGTGGATTAGCATAAAAATTAACACTTAAATTTCAGCTTATTTTCTACCCTCTCTTCCTGCCACAACAATCAATTCCTCTTATAAATCTGATTAGATTTTATGATGCTTATTATTCAAAGCATGTCTCAACACAGCATCCACAGAGCTTGAAGACTATTTGTTTAAATGTGGGAGGGGGGGGGAAGCAGCAGATAAATCTATAGGTATTTTTATTACCCCATTCCCAACCAGTTTCTTTCTCATATTGTAACATCAGTAATTGATTGCACACATTAATTAACATGTAAGGTAGGATTTCTGCATTATGCATGATTTATTTTCCTATCTAGTTAGTAGCATTGTCTGCTGACCTTGTGCTGCTAGGACATTGGACTCCATTTGGGTCCACACATAAATGCCAATGTTCATTCCCCCGAAAGTTATTAATGTCAGATATGAAATGAGATTTTTGATTTCACCTGCTTGCTAAATCGCAAAAGCTGTTGTTCCCCAAAAAGCAGGCTTAAAAATCTGGACATCTGAAAATGGCCCATTGCTGAATCTAGTTCATGAGATACAGTTTGGCAGGAGAGAATTGGCAATATACTAAAATATGCCCAGAAATAAATAAATAAATAAATAAGCTGTTAATTAGACAAATCATGAAAAATGGACATTGTACATAAAATGTCTACCATTGTACATACGGTCTCCCACTTGACATAATAGAAACCTGATCTGACAGAATGCCAAGTGGTTGGATTGATTTTTTTTAAAAAAAAAAACCCTGACGTTAAATTAAAAAACAACTTTCCCAACCATTTAATATTTTACACTAAGAAATTACCTTAAAACTGCATATCAAAGCTCCAGCACAAGCTTTGATGTCCATATGGTGCATCTGTGTTAGCAGAAGGAGCAATGGAAGTTACCTTTCATTGTCGGGTTCCGGGTCTCACTCTAACACAATATTGTTGACAATGACTGGAAGTGAATCTCTAAAGCACCAAGTGTGTGTTCTACTCCTGAATCACATCTCAGAAGACTGAGGAATAAAGTTATGGGAGTTTTGGAGACTATTTGGATCTGCATAGCCTTCTTTGTCCTTTATTTTGAATCTGGGGGGGGGGGAGAGACTCTATTTGAAGGACTGCCCAGTTGGTGTTGACTCTAAAGGCAGCCTTCTTTTATTCCCCTTTCCAAAAGAAATTATGCATAATCCATCACAAGACTGGAATCCCTTAGGCCAGCATGGAAAATAGCTATTCACTTTAACATCTACCCAGTTTAATTCTGAGAATGACTGGAGAGATGAATGGTTCAAGGCACCTTTTTGGGACCTGACCATTAGTGATCCCTCTACCAAACGTCCTGGTTTTGATCTGCATCACTGTGTCTGGACAAAATTAAATACTGTCCTTTATCAGTGAGGATGGAAGGATTCCCCTTGCTACGATTGTGGTGCCGATGTGCAAACTGTTAAACGTACTGTGCAAGATTGCCCACGACGTGCGTTCTCTAGTTCCCTAGAATATCTGCATGAAGCAACACCAAAGGCGATTGCCTGGATAGCTGAATTGTACATCCAGTTATGAGGCCACTGACATACCCCCATAGAGGTTTTTGTACATAATTATGTGGATTGTGTATATATGTTTCCTTCTCTTCCATCATGTTCTCATCCTACGCTAAATAAATAAATAATGGGAATTGTGACAAGGAGATTAGAGGTCTATTGGCCCTAAGTGATGACACTTCTCCCATATTCATTCAATTATGAGTGTTTTCTCTTTAAATAATGAGCAGGAGATTTAACTCAGTACGCGTTGCCCAGTAAGGCCATCTAGGGACTGTTGCTTCCTTCTCTGTGACCTATTGAGAAGCAGAATATAGACATTATCTGAGAGTTGATTATCCTCAAAATTTCCTTTTCAACAGAGCGTTATTTCCAGTCCAAATGTATCTAGCTTTGCCTCCAACCCAGTGGATTGTGTTAAAGAGCCATCTGCTATCAGAAACCATGAAGGTACTTACCAAACCCACTCATAATAAAGGAGAATGGTTTAGATAAAAAGAGGCTGAGAATTAGCTCTACATGCTCTGACTTTTAGCTCTCAAAAAGACCTCTATTTTTGTCAATAGTATTTCAAAGGTACATATTAGAGGGGAGGAATCTTAGCTACTTTACCGCTGTTCAAATCAGTGGGAACCACGCAACCCAAAACGAATGCAATGCTTTAAAGCGAAACAACCAATACTTATTGTTCATATACAGCGGACATTTTTCAGACCTCCATTTTTACCATTGTTTCGTTCCCACAGGAGGGTTATTAGTGACTTTTATGACTATAATCACTTGCCAATTTGACATTGGGGAAAAACATGGGTCCCTTTCACACCTCTGCCATCCCAAAAATAATGGAGCTAGATGCTGGATGCAAAGGTTCCTTCCAAATCCGGGACCCTCTGAATTTGTTGGGTGTCAACTCCCAGAATTCTGAAATAGGCTGGGCATTGACTGTGGTGGTTGGGAATATCAGTTCAATATCAGACCTGTTCACAGGAGCACCAGCTATGGAAGGCATCTTTATATCATCCCACTGAATGGTTCTTCTATGTATTTGCTTCTTTAATAAATTTATTGGCTGACTATCCTATGACAGGGAAACTCTAGGCAGTGTATAATAATGTTAAAAAGAGGGGTCCTGGGTGCTCTCCAAGCTTGCTTGTATTATTGCAAATGTTTCATTACCCAAACTAGCTAACCTCAGTCCAGCGTTGATGATGTTACCTAGTTTGGGTCATGAAACGTCTGCAAGAAAACAATCAAGCTTGGAGAACACCAAGGGTCCTTCATTTCAACCCCGAGCTACAAATATTCTCCTTTAACATTTAAAAGGATAAAACTATACAAAACCTGTATATAATATGAATAAAATGCTATACAAATATCAATTATCAACTTGAATTAAAACATGGGGAGGGAGGGAGGAAGTAGGACAGTGGTGGCAAACCTACGGCATGCATGCCAGAGGTGGCACTCGGAGCCCTCTCTGTGGGCACACGTGCCATTGCCCATTTGTTTAGCAGCTGTTCAAAGTTACAAGGATGAGGCTTACGACCGATCCACATGGTTACAATCGTTGTTGCAGCATCCCCCATGGGTTATGTGATCAAAATTTCGGTTAACAAGGGTTGAAGTGTCCCGGGTCCATGTGTTCACACCCTTTGCAACCTTCCCAGCCAGTTTCCAATACGCAAAGCCAATGGGGGGAGGGGAAGCCAGATTCGCTTAACGACCAAGTGATTCGCTTAAAAACTGCACTGATTCACTTAACAACCGAGGTTAAAAAAAGGTTGTGAAATCAGGTGCCTTCCTTAGCAATAGAAATTCTATTTGTGGGCTTTAAAGACCTGGTTCGGCCAGCTGGCCTGGGGCCCCAATGAAGGTGGTTGATTGAGTAATAACAGGTCCCATGTCTGCCCATCCCGCCTCCACTCTCTCCACAGATCCTTGCTTTTAATTTTTGGTTTTAATTTATTCAGGTTTTAGTGAGGTAATTTTATGTCTGTAAGTCACCCAGAGTTACCTTATGGTAAGACGGGCGGCCAATAAATTTTATAAACAAACAAACAATAAAGGACTACCTATATGGTGATGATCATCATCCTTTATTCTGGAATTATTTCCTTACTACAGTGCCTTATGCATGTATGTTCCTATACATCAAGAAGAGACCTGGTTAAGGAAAAGCACATTGTTTTTTCTTCTAAAAATGTCACCGGTTCCCCAATGAAATCTTTAGATATCATGAGGATTCAAAATTGAGAGAATTTCAAACTATTTTTATTGGTATTGAATCTGGATTAGTTTTTGTGGTTTCCTACCCATTATTTACATATTTCTTTACTGCTTCCCTACAGTTTATTTCTCCATCTGATGACGGTTGCAAACTACAAACCAATTACTTTAGAGCAGTTGGTGGAATAAACCTTTCTGTTCTTTAAAAATGAATTGCAGATGGTGACCTTTTGATTTTAAATATAAATCTATGAATAAACTTTTCAAATCCTATGATAGAAGGTACTCATTTCAGGAAACCTAAAATCTGTAGTGTTATGCTGTTTATATTATCACAATGTTCTTATTAAAACAAGCATCATATTGAAACAAAATACAAGTACACTTATTGGTTTTCTGAATAAGCTTGCAATAAGATGGTTAAAATTTGATCATAAGCTTGGAGAAAATTCTGTTTTATTTTTGGCAAAGCACTGTTCGTGCAAGTTTCAAGTGACTGATTGTCCAAAGAAAGACAATTCATTGTTCAGTTTCTTGGACACAAAGGTACCATTGTTCTTCAGTCTTATTCTCTTCTCATTCTAAAATATCCTATTATTTATTTTAAAGAAAGCATAAATGACCATAACAATAAAATCTAGCTCACTCTATAATCATGTATTTTATACCTAGCCAAATTCCTTTCTCAACTGTATGAGCTTCTTATCATCTGAATAGTTGTTAAACATAATGGCTTGTTTGTATGGTCCAAGATTGTTTCAGAAAGTTATTTCATATGTAATATTTTAACTAATTCTTTGCTGGGATTTACAAATGTTTTAATCTTTGCAAGCAGCCTAGAGTTGGGTTTTAAAATGGCCAGCCATACAAATCTTTTAAGTAAATAAATAACCTCACTCCTAGGTGGCTTTCATTCTGTCATCACAGATTTTTTTTCAATGCCGTTGTAACTTTGAACGGTCGTTAAATGAACTGTTGTAAGTTGACGACTACCTGCATTTCAAGAAAAATAATTTTCAACAATGGACACAAAGGTCTCATAAAGGCTACCACCCCTTTTCAACTGATCTGAACTGATTTGAATCCACTCTTTTTCAAATACAGCGATAGCATAGCGCAGGGGTGTCAAACTCAATTTCACTGAGGGCCGCATCAGCTTTGCGGTTGTCCTGGGGGGGGGTGGCCAGAATGGGTGCAGCCTACTGGGTGGGCATGGATATAGTGGGTGTGGCCTACTGGGTGGGCATGGCCAGTTCTACATCATTTGCATCAAGGGTGCCTATGGGGACCTGGGCAGGAGTGGGACAGGTCTAAGGGGCTCTGGCAGAAGGGGGTGGGACCGGGGCAAGTGCCAAGGTATAGTCCACCGGGGCAAGTGCCAAGGTATAGTCCACCGGGGCAAGTGCCAAGATGGCCACCACAAAATTGTACATTGGCTCCCAGCTGGCCTGGGCCAGGGCCAAGGCAGCAGGGGCTATTCCCTCACTGTTTCCAGAATGGCTTCGCGGGCCACATGAAACCACTTTGTGGGCCGCATCCGGCCCCCGGGCCTTGTGTTTGACATGTCTGGCGTAGCAAAACCAAATTCTCTGACTTGATCTTCTCCAACACACTTTGGCACACATCTGAAAGTGAAACAGAACAACCACTTCAGCCACGCATGGCATGGCATAGGAGAGTAAACCCATCAGGATAAGATTCAGCAGTCCATCTGCATTTGACAGCAAAAATCAGTCTTTTCAAGACTGCAAAGTCCACATTTTGGATAGAGAGGAGCAGTAGTTTGAAAGAGGGGTCAAAGAGTCCATCTATATCAAAACTGAACACCCCTCTCTCAACCAAGTGGGAGAGATAAGACACCACCTATATCCAGCCCTTTCATCAGTTCCAAAACGGATTCCAGAACCAATTGCACTCTGATTCAGGTGACCTTGAGGGCACAGATAAACTCCAAATAGCCCCAAGAGCTCTGAGGGAGGGTGCTAATTAACCAGGTGACTACAAAGAAATATGATCCGCCCATCCTATTAGAACTAATCCTTCCATCGCCCCCACCATCCTGTCAGAACTGATGAAGCTTCTTAGATGAGAAGCAAAAGGTCTTTTTTCTTTTCAAGGAAAAAACAGTCCACTTGCCTTTTGAAAAAGCATCTTTGAGACATCTGAAAGGAAGGTTGAGGAAAGATGGATGCATCAAAGGGCATATAAGTCATAGTGTTAACCCCATCTAAGCCGTTTCATCAAACCACGCTTTGCTCCTTCTTACTAGAGGATTTCCCTTATTCATCATTGTAAGGGTAAATTTAGGTGTGTGTGGCATTTATAACCCAGAAGTTTGTCGTTTTTATTGCTGTGAGTCAACTATTTCTGAAAGTAACCAGACGGGTGGCTGTGTTACGAGGGTGTTTAACTTGAGTATCTTCATTTGAACATGTTATGAACACTTCTGACACCATTCAGCTGGTGTGGCTTTAGTAGGTTAATGCAAATTCTCTATTTTTATGTAGATCAGTTAAAAGCAAATTAATTAGACAACAAAAAAGAGAAAAAAACATGTAAGTAAAGTAAAGCTTTAGTTACACGGACAATTTCACAGCCAGCCCCAGAACACTTTTTTAAAACATAAGATTACCACTAAAATGGTTATACTCAAGATCAGGAAAGATAAACCCTTTTTTGATTAAAAAATACAACAGAAGAGTAATTTGATTATAGATATAATCAGATAATACATTCTGAAGGCGAACAATGCCTGAAACTACATAACTTGCTGCCTGCATAACTGCGATTTGCACATTTAAAATGATAAATTTAAGGCTATCAATACTAAATCAATTCCAGGAAGAGCAGATAAAACTGAAATAATTCATCATATCACTATATTGAAAACACAAAGAGGACACAAAGGTAATGGAATGCTTTGACTTGAATTTGATTTTAGGTTTTTCAAGGACAATCCTCCCTGTAAGAGTTTAACATATACATTTTTTTTTAAAAAAATCATCCTTCAAGCACATCTGATACAAATATACTAATGATTTTTATTGGTCAGATCTTGAAAGCAAGGTTTATTTTAATGGGGTATGCATTAATTAACCCAACATGTACTATCTTTCGGCGTATCTGGCCAAGTACTTTCATTTACTCGTGTTTATTGTGAAATGTTTGCATTCCCAACATTGGAAGCCCACACACAGATTATTTCATACTTCTCCTCAGAGCACTTTACAAAAGTTAAAAGAAGTTATTGTTTTTGATTAATGCATTAAGAAAAGCCCCGAAACCAGATGCTCAGAAGAAACACATTCTTCATTAAAACATCGAAGCGGCATTCATATGAAAATGAAGTGCTTAAACAGAAGTTATGCAGGCCAGCTTTTCATAGTTTTAGGTATCCCACAAAGAATTAACTTTGTCCATTTTGGCACATAACTCAACAGAAGACTTTAAAAAAACAACAACACTTCACCAACATATTTAACTGTAACAATTATATTTAAAAAAAAATAAAAATCTCACAGTAGATAAACAGATATGTGGGATAGTGTGCTACAGATGGGAATTCTAAAGCGGTGGTTGTCATCTTTTGATTAAGAAAGGGAAATGATTTCACTAAGAAGACATTCCCTCTTGTGTTGTTTTGTTTTAACCAAGTTTGTACTTTCCACTGAACTGGACATATTTATTGAGTCTCATAAGTTACTTCACGGTTACCAACATCACTGTAATCTCAACAAACTATCTTTTTTCTTGCCAATTATCTAAATATCATAACTATAAAATATCTTAAAACATTCTCTGTAGTGTAAACATCTTAGCTACAAAGTCTTAAGTGTAAACAGAACGATGCATCAGAATGATTTTAAGCGATGTTATAAAAAAATCTGCTCTTAAAAAACTAAACAAAAAATGTAAAGCTTCCATCTGGTTTATGATTTTTCCACTGCAGAAATGCTGCTGTGTGCCAGTTTAGTGAACCATAGCTTACTAAAGAGATTGTCGAGGTCACAAAGAAACAAAGAGCAAGACTTTAACGGTTACAGTTTTCTCTCTTTTATTTCTCACACATCAGTCTGATATGGCTCAAATAGAATTAATACTGCAGCATAGAAAAACTATATATATATATATATATATATATATATATATATATATATATATATATATATATATATATATATATATATTGTCAAAATAATGATCACCAAGAGAATATCTATCAAAAATAGAATTTAATCCACCAAGCTTTCGTCAAATACATTTGACATCGTCAGGGTTAAAAGGCAAACGCCGGGGGAAGTCTTATATACAGTTGTTTAATGCCTGTTTCAAGAGCCGGAAACAGGCATTAAACAACTGTATATAAGACTTCCCCCGGCGTTTGCCTTTTAACCCTGACGATGTCAAATGTATTTGACGAAAGCTTGGTGGATTAAATTTCTATTTTTATAGATATTCTCTTGGTGATCGTTATTATTTGGACAATATGAATATTCCCAAGAGTCGCATTTTTGTTTTTATTTCTAATATATATATATATATATATATATGCACAATCTGTTTAAAAGGGAACCATTTGCACAAAGATTAATGTTTTGCAAGAAGTGTCATTTAAGTAATTATGGTTGATTCCTTTGCAGCATCCAAGTGTATTGCTATCACCCAACCGAAGTGAATTTATGCCTTCTTTACAATCTGTACACACATAGTTAAATATAGATAGTAAATTGCAGATGGGAGGAAAACAGGAAAGCAATTTCAAAGCTCTTTTTGGAAGTCTTTGGATAAGTTTTAAAGGAGTATTGATTAGGAATTCCAGAGGAACGGTTCTACCTATTCCCTAAACCCATAGAAAGGAAGAGCTGGTGGCATTGCTTTATTATATAAATATATTATTAGGGAGGGATAGGATCTCTTTTAACTCCTTTCAAGTTTCTTCTTTAAAGCCTCCAGTGATGGAGCACCCACAACTTCTTTTTTTATATATAAAAAAAGTTTTTATTTTTCATTTATCAATTACATAAACAAAAAAAATTTCACATTTGACAAAATAAAATAAATACACATAGGTGTTGCTTGCCCACCCCCCCCCCAAACTGCATCCGCCCTCTCTAACACTCTCCCTTACTTCCCTCCTCTTTCTCACCTCCCCTCCCCTCTCTCTCCCCTCTCCCTCTCCTCTCACCATCCTACTTCCTCCCTAACCTTTCTCCTCCACTCTCATCCCTCTTCGGATACAGTAGCACCCACAACCTCTGAAGGCAAGCCATTCCACTGGTTGATTGTTCTCACCATTAATTCTAGGCTGCTTCTCTCCTTGATTAGTTTCCATCCATTGTTTCTTGTCTTACAGTAACTTCTGATGCTTTGGAGAATAGATTGTGGCAGCCCCTCAAATATTGGAGCACTGCAATCATGTCAGCCCTAGTCCTTCTTTTCACTAGATTACATGTACCCAATTCCTGCAACCGTCCTTTGTATGTTTTCCGTCTCTGCCTCCTTATTATTTTACTGATGGAGTTATTTGCAGGATCTCTTTGCCAGGCTGGCAGTTCCAGTTGTGAGCGTAACTTACAACTCTTCCTTCCATAATATTCATACGTGAGATACATTTCTTTGCATTTATGTGGGGGGTGGCTAAAATTATTCTCATGCACAGAATCTTTATGCATATGGATGGAAATACACAAAGTCGTTTTAACACGGACTTTTTCTCACACACCTACCCCTTTCCTTTATTTATGCTGCAGTTGGATCATTTTGTGGGGGACATCCTTCATTTTGTTTTTAACTAAGTCAAAAAAAAGTACAGGTTTTTTCCCTTCTCTCTCTTTCTGAAACTACCAGAAAATTGTAATGTTCATATAAGCAAGGCCAGAGAACTTTCAGATCACTTTTTTTCAAGCACCCAAGGATGTATACCTTATGGACGGTTTGTTATTTCAATAAAAGAAATATCCAATTTTCTCTCAAAAACAGACTTTTCTAAATAAAATTGACTAAGGGAGAAATTGAAATAACGTATCTTTTGTTTGGGTCCTTAAAGATCTGAGCTTCAATCTCTATGCACTGAAAGGCAGTAATAATGAAAAGCTGGTAATAAATGTTTATAAATGATAAATTTGAATTGCCAACTCTCTCTTTTTTTGGGGGGGAGGGGTTCTCATGTTTAATGGACTTATTTTATAGCATTAAATTGGCCTGGTAGAGATGAGAAAGAATGTTATACTTTTGTTATGGACATCTTAAAGTTTCCAAACTTTCTATCTATCTATTCATCCATCTAATACATGCTGTATACATATAGTTCATGCCTAATATACATACATAAACATGATTGATGCCATCTGAAAACCATCTGGAAATCAGGATTCATTTGTTTTGCTGTCCAGGCCAACATTTACATTTAAGTATTTGCAGTCAAACTCATTTACTAGTAGACTAACCGTCACAAAAAGGGATGCATTTTAAATCAAAAAGGAAAGATTATATGAAAAAAAGAATCTTGTACAATTTCTCTCTTTGATTACATTTTTTTCTTAAGAAATAAAATTAAAGATACTCCTCCTAATTTTCTCGTCCCCTCAGCCTTTGCCCCTATACTGAATAGAACAGCCCCAGAAAATTAATTCTGTATTTCCATGGATTAAGCAGTTCTGAAAAACTTTTCTAGAGATGTCTCTTTTAAAAAAACAAAGCATTATATATCTGGAAATATATATTTTATCTTCTAATCAGAAAATCAAGGCAGATATTGTATCCAGAGCCTATTCAACTAAGAATGCTTTACACATTTCTAGCACAAAACAAACTATCATTTTTTTACCTGGGACATATAGAATCTGTGGATTTAGTAGTCTGTACACATGACCGGGAGACGAGACTTCACCTAAGGAATCCCAATTCAGACAAGAGTTGAAAGCAGGCTGCTTAATCACTCTGTCTCAATTTTCCCATCTGTGAAAACAGAATAATTACTAAGTGGACTAAAGGAGGGAAGACGTATGGTAACAGTTACTCAGTTAGTAGGTGGCGATTTATAATGCCCATTTGCTTAGACTGGTTGTGCAACAGTCCTAAGTGTAAAAAATGGTCACAAATCATTTTTTTTTTCAGTTATAATTTTGAACGATCTCCAAACAAACTGTTGTAAGTTGGGGGCTACCTCTATTGGGATAAAAGTGAATGCAAGGAAAAGTTTTTCCATGATTCTTTTCCACTGCAGCCCTAGCACACCCAATGATTAATAAGATGATTTTTCAAAAAGATGTTCCGCTGTGTAAAATTTACTTCTGCACTCCAAATTCATAAGAACTTGTACAATCCAATTCCCATATTGTTTGCTCACACAAGGAAACAGGACGCTTTGTTGCTACAGCACCAATCTGCTCTCAAAAAAAAAAAACAGAACCAATCCTTTGATAGGAAATTTTGCAATGCTAGTTGTACCTCCTTTGAGTTGAGTTCAGCATAACCCCCCAAATCCTTACTTGCAGCCATATGTACTTTTATGTAGTAGGTGAACTTTTTGTAATTTATTTAACTCAGATGTGTTTTGCATTGAAATCTGCAGTTCATAATCATTGTTAATTATATGAGCCATTCCATTCAAAGAACAAAATGAACTGTTGACGGAATAGATACATTGTGTGTGTGTGTGTGTGTGTGTGTGTGTATACATATAATATATACACAAACACAACACATATACATACATAAATATACAGAGAGAGAGAGAGATACAGAGAGATACAGAGAGAGAGAGAGAGAGAGAGAGAGAGAGAGAGAGAGATGCATATAGAAGTTCAAAATTTGTGCTGCGTTTGTTCTTTTTTATGAGTTATGTGCTATTGTTTGCCCTCCTAATTGGATGACTAAGTATCCAACATTGCAGAAATGTTAAATTGTGTATTCAACTTGTCAGTCAACCTGCCCTTTGTACGGCATTGGATAGCTGCTGAGCACATCCAATCAGAAGAGCCAAATGAAATCCGTTGAGCCAATCACAAGAGAAGGAACTGTCATCGTGTAGGCAAAAATCAAGTGGTATTCATTGGAGAAAATCTGCAAATGATTCTGCAGTGGCATTCCTGTGATCCCTTTCCAGCTACGTTGCCGAAGTGAAGAAACACAATATTGAAATGTTTCCTATAAAATATTGATTCCTCCATATCACCACATGAAGAAGTGAAATTCTCTCCCTTTCCTAAAATGTGCAGAGGAGGGGATGTTAGCAGTTTTACACTCCTGCTCAGCATTTCAACTCTGCCAAAAGAAATTATCTTAACTTGGCATCTCTGGTGACTTCTATGGTCTCAGACTTGACAACCAGGTTAGGAAATAATTCATGGTCGGGCCTCTGTGTCTTCTTTTGCATTTGATCACCCTAAATGCAGGTACAACATGCTTCATCCTGTACTTTATCTGTAAGTGCAGCTGATTTAACTGATTCATCCTCTGATAAAGATGAGAGGGAAATCTCAACTCTGCACAAAGCTTCACAGCCTTTGCTTAAAATCCTTAACAAAGAAGAGCCCTCCACCTTCTAACATTTCATCCTTTTTATTACTTTATAATATAAAATACAAAAGCAAACAATAGGAAAGATAGGGGGAGGGAAAAATGTAGAAAAGAAGGGAAAAAGAAAGAAAAGGCGTTGACTTCCAAGTAGAAACAAAAATAATTGTGTGGTGTTGTTTTTTCTTTTATCAAAGCAGTCAATTGAGCCATCTCTGCTAACTCCATCAGCTTTTGCTATCATTCATCCATTCTGGGGATTGAAGCATCCTTCCATTTTTTTAATTTTTTTTTTATTTTGCATTTTCTTTGCTGCCGTAAGTGTCCTCCACCTTCCGAACCAACTTGTTCTCTGGTTGAATTGTTTGCGTCTTTAAGAACTTCTTGCTAATGTTTAGCTTAATGTGCTTTTAGTTTAAGGACAGTGGTTCTGGTCCAACTTTCCGCTCCTTCATTTTTGCACGACAGCCCTTCAAATATCTAGAAATTACTTTCATGTCAAAATAGTGGAGAACCATTTCTCCAAGAAATCCAGGCTGAGCTGAGGCCCAAATCCCAAGAGAAACAGAACAGTTTTATGTAATTGATATTCTTGTTCCAAATACTAAAAATCAAACTTATGGTTTAAGGATCCAGAATCAAACACAGAATGCAGTTGTAACAAAAGAAAAGTCATGCGAGAAACTAAAAGTTCAAACGGTTGAATAGAATAGAATATGAGTTGCAATGAGACTAGAAGAATTATCACAGCAAAGAAAGGGATGGAAGCTAGGTTAGTGTAGTGATTAAAAACCAGGAGAGTGTGAGTTCTAGTCCTGCTTAGACACAAGGTTGTCTTTGGGCCAATCAGTCTCTCAGGAAGCATACAATAGCAAATCATTTCCAAAATCTTGCCAGGAAAACAAAAACAAATTGCTGCCAGTATCAACTGCAAATCATTTCCATAAAACTTTGTTAAGAGAATGAGAACTCCTCATTCTCTTAACAAAGTTCAAGAAGCACTGGTTTGTTTTGCTTTGTTTTTTTACAATGCCCCTTTATCTGCCACTATTGAAAGCTTCACATCTCAAGTGCATCTGGAGTTATAATTGCATTTTAAAAAAACAGCATTAAAATTATATGAAGGTCCAAAATTAAAATTAAAATCCTAAGAATGTAAAATCCATGTACAAATTTTTCATTTGGTAGAAATCCTATTGGACAGACATATACCAAAAACTAGTGACTAATTTATTCCCAAATTAGTCTGCCCATATTAAAGGCAAAATAGATCAGTAGGTGATTTTTTTTCCCCCCTCAGGATTTTTGAAATGAACTGTGTCACATAGCAACCATTTAAATAGCCCACAATAACCTTAAGCAATTCAGGACTTTGGAGGGATATTAAACAACAGCAGGATAGAATACTGGTTGAGTGTATCTACATAAGAAAAGTTAAGAACATGGCAAACTTCACTTTGTTTAGAAAGAAAGCAGATTTAAAATAATGAAAGCAAACCACACAGATTTAATTGATAGAGCATTTGAAATTTGGTTTATAGGTAGCTCCACATTCATTACACACAACAGACTATATATATCCCACAAAGAAAACACACTAGAACTTTCCTTTCTTTTCACAAACTGGCCACTACAAATTTCCTCAGCTATATCCGTTGCTAAGCAATGTGGATATAGGACTACTAATTAGGGCTGCATTCTAAATCACCTTTGATTTTAGATGTATTTGTCCTTAGTACTCTAAAACACTCTAAAACACTCAGATGCCTCCCCTTTCAAAGAGACAGGCCAAAGCTAGGTCTTCAAAGAAGGGACACCTAAGAGTTCCTTCACTAACTGAACTGGGTCACAGTTAATGCATGTGCCAACTAAGAAATAGATCATACAGCAGGAATGGATGGATTGTATAGGACTAAACATATAATGAATTTTCAGTGGACACTTGTGCAGTTGGAGATGGCTAATACCAAGTGTGCATCTATTCTATATGAATGGAACTATCCTAGAAAAGACATTTTTAAATGGCAGGATAAAAACATATGTAGAAAGTTTAAAAATGGAATGTAAAGGCAATAGAGCCAGTTCTAACTTTTTGAACTTTCATGTGTATTTGGTGTATAATTCTATCTCTTGAACTTTTATGAGCTTTCTCTAATTGCCCTTCCTTCCTTGCTTCCTTCCTTCCTTCCTTCCTTCCTTCCTTCCTTCCTTCCTTCCTTCCTTCCTTCCTCTTTTCTTTTCTTTTCTTTTCTTTTCTCTTTTTTCTTAAAACAGCAGCAGCAGTATTTCCCTAGTATATTTCACTGGTTTTGGTCACTCTTATGAGATCCATCAATTAATTTGTTTATAATAATAATAATAATAAAGTTGGAAGGGACCTTGGAGGTCATCGAGTCCAACCCTCTGCTCAGGCAGAAAACCCTACACCATTTCGGACAAATGACTGTCCAGTCTCTCAATCTCCTGCTATCGGGAGGGGGGGAATTACAATGTAAAGGAAGAGCTTCTGAACTCCAGTTGACAGCACCCTTCACTCTTTGTCAACATTGCTAAAGCTAAAGGGAGTTGTTGTTCAGCTGAAGGTCAGCTATGCTACCTGTACATTCACTACTGTCAGGTGCGAAGAAACAGGATCATACAGTAAGTATGTGATGGTTTATTGTTCGTGCCTATGCACAAAAATCTAGTCTATTGTGCGCTAGATAAGAGTCAATGAAATTCGAGGGTGGATTTAGACCATTTGTGAGAATGTAACAGCTCTAAGCTGATTCCTCTCTTCATCCCCAGGCTCTGCCTGCTTTTCTCCTTCATTTACACCTGTAATATGAAACCTTGTCAAGGTCTTGAAAAGTCCTAAATTAGTGTCTTTACTGTAATTGTATCATCCATTCTAAAGGAAGATTGTATTAGATAGCCTGTTCCTTTTACTAAAAGAAAACTCTTATTAACACGATTCACTTATAGTTTCCATATATAGATATTCTACTCCAACAGCTTTAAATAGATTCTTTTTTCCTGTTCATTTCTGAAATTGCTATTAAGCCTTTGTTTATATTTATTTTTACCTCAAGGGTGGAGTAGGCATAGGATTATTTCAGACTTACTTGAAAGATTTTCAGCGAACAGAAGCAGAAGCAAAAAAAAAAGAGAAAAAAATACTTTCTACAGACAGATTGCTTTTAACCTTGCTCTCTGATCTTTAGAATTACATAGCTAGGAGCTTTGATTATATCTCAAATTTAAGAGATTTAAAGAATTGCTGGGCACTTCTAAGAGAAAGACAGATTTTGTTCACTCCCCAACCATTCAGAAAAATCTTCCACACAGCAACAAATCCTTCCAAGCTCAATAAGGCAGAGCTTCATCACTAGCGAAGCTGCCTGCCTAGACAGAAAAATTATTTCTCCAAGAAACGTAGGAACGAAACTACTTTACTTCATAATATGTCTCTGCACTTGTCCCAAAGAGGCTTTTTCAAAAGGCAAATGGTCAGAGGCTTGGCAACTGGCTCATATTTATGACCGTTGCAGTGTCCCAGGGTCATGTGATCACTCTTTGCAAGCAAAGTCAATGGAGAAGCCAGATGCATTTAACAACTGTGGTACTAACTTAGCAAGTGCAGTGATTCACTTAACAACTGTGGCAAGAAAGGTTGTAAAATGGGGGAAAACTCACTTAACAAATGTTTTGCCTAGCAACAGAAATTTTGGCTTCAGTTGTGATCATACGTCAAAGACTATCTGTGTGTGGAAGGTGTACTAAGCAACTTTACCATCCCCAGCCAACCATAAACAGCTGTAGCCAGAGACCTTTAGATGCAGTAGTGCAGGGGTAGGCCACCTTGGCTCTTTTTTGACTTGTGGACTTCAACTCCCAGAATTCCTGAGCCAGCTTGAAGTCCATGATTCATAAAAGAGCCGAGGTTGCCTACCCCTGGTGTAGTGGTTAAGACAGGGGTAGGCCACCTTGGCTCTTTTATGACTCGTGGACTTCACCACCCAGAATTCCTGAGCCAGTTTGGCTCAGCTTGGAAACCTCTTCCTTTCCCCTCAGCATGGCTGGCTCAGGAATTCTGGGAGTTGAAGTCCACCAGTCATAAAAGAGCCAAGGTTGACTACCCCTGCACTAGTTTGAAGAAAATGTGTGGGATTGGGATGATAGAACCATCAAAACTGGCACTGTGGAATTTCAGCCTCCAGTGCCTAATAATACTATTTACTGCTTATTAATTCAGTACATGAATTCTGGTTTTCATATTGATGGAATATAAACATATTACTGCTGGCATTTTTTTTTTAAAAAAAGAAGCCTACTTGTGGGTGGTTGCAAAGCACTTTTTCCCCACTTTATTTCCCATTGTTTTAATTTTATTCTATTTCCACATGTGTTCTTCCAACGTAGCACAGCAAACTTGGTTATTAGAAACATCTGGGGTGCCCATGCTGTAGAGCAGGCCAGCTCTGCTTCTACTCTAATTGCCTGTCTTTATTAATTTATTAAGCTCCAGTTTGCTGGCAAGAGATTCTTGGTCCATTCGAGAAGGGCACAGGTTACTTTCAGTAGGAAACCTCCCTAAGCATTAGCACCAATAAGGCTGCTTGAATTTAGAGGGCAAGGCCTTCCTGTCTTCTGAACCACAACAAGGAAAGTTTAACTGGTGTAGAAATACGAACATGAGTTTTGGGGAAAGGCAGAAGTTCAAGTGAATTGCAAAGAGGAAGGGTCCCATCTGTTTGCTGTTTAAAAAGGAAAAAAAAATGTGCTAACATATAAGCTGTTAAAGAAATGCCAAACCATAACATGGACCCATCTGATCCAAACACCCTTACACCTTTCTTTTCAATGAATACTGCTGGAGTTGACTAGACCAGGGCTTTTCAACCAGTGGTACGGGTACCACCTGTGGTACATTGCACCTGGCAGGTGGTACGTGACCATCCTAGAAAAGTGGTAGCAGGGGAGGGGAATGAGCTGAACCGGTGGCAGCACCGCACAAGCCTGAGTGAGAGATGGCTGGAGCTGCAGGGCTGTCAGGGCTCAGCGGAAGCACCAGGGTCAGCGCCAGACTCCAGCTGGAGCTCGGCGCTGATCCTGGTGCTTCTGCTGAGCCCAGAAGAAGCGCCGATCACCTGGAATGTTGCAGCATCTCCAGGGTCTTGTGATTTCCATTCAGATGCTTGGCAACTGATTCATATTTATGACGGTCACAGTGTCCCAGGGTCATGTGAAACCTGCTGCAACCACCCAGCAGATGGGTGGAATAAAAACCAAACACCCCCCACCCCACCCCCACTGGCAATCCTCAACAAAAATGCTCACAACAATGAAAACCTCGGACAGGAAGAGCGCAGCCGGGCGGACAGGCAGGTGTATTACTCGGCTGTGCCTTGCGGGGCACTTTTTTCAGTGCCATTGTAATTTCGAAGAGTTACTAAGCAAACTGTGGTAAGTCAAGGACTACCTGTACTTCATCAACTTTTTCCTTTTTTTTTTTTTTGGTCATCAAGTTTTTGACACCTTGCTAGGCGACTGGTGGTACTTGGATATTGCCATATCCTAAAAGTGGTACAATGGGTGAAAAGGTTGAAAAGCTCTGGACTAGACCAACAAGCTAGACTGTTTTAAAATATTTCTCTCTAGAAAGATGGGGAACATAACACTTAAACCACAATGTAAAGTAGTGGTATCATGAAAGAGGCTTTTATTTTCTTGATCATGTAAAAGGGATCTTCAAATCCTTTTAGCAGAAATCAGAATGTATACTATTCTGAGCATATTGGACTCCCATTTGACATTAAACCATGGTTTGGTGAACAACCCATAGCTGGTGGGGTTCATGCATCTTGTGAAGTTATAAATTTCTGCTTACAAACCATAGTGGGCAGATTGCACAGCATACTGATCCAAAATTAAATAAAACTACATTATGCTTTAGTGTGATATCTGAACTAAACTTCAACTCATACCAAAAGAGCTGCTGTTTCTCTCAATCTGGTGCTGGATGCTGCAGATCTAAATGTGCAAATTAATCTTTAGCCCCTTATGACAAGTTGTTGTCAAGTTTTACGCTACAAAAATGAAGCGACATTTTGAATAACTTAAGGACACTGCCCAGGTTTCTAGGAAGAACTTGGAACATGTTGCCCCCAAGAAGAAAACAGAACAAAAACTACGTTTGAGCTCATTGTGAAAGGCTAGAGAGTCATTTGCAGCTAGAAAAAAATAAAAAAATGAAGACAGTATAATATGAAAAGTTGCACAGAGTTCCCTCTTTTGGAAACAATTTGTCCATACATAAAGCAGACAAAAGAGAGATACGGGAATCAAGCTGTAAGGACTGTAGGTATAAACACAAACAGCTTCACTGCAGTTTGGTTTTTTTTTTTTCAGAGTCGCCCAAGATTGATTCAGGGAACAATTATGGCAAGGAAACGTCATGAAATTTTTGTCACTGATCTTTTCCATGCAAAGTCAGTATGCATGTGTGTTCAATTCCAAGTGCACAATTGAAGACTGATGTGGAGAAAATCCAAAGTGCAAAATGAAAAATCCAGCCGCTGAGTATACCCCAATTCCCATATGAAGGAACGTCTGTATAATCCTAGTTACACTAAGCAAAGAGTTATTATACAATTAGCCGCTGCTAGCTTGCAGAATGGGACCAATGATTAATTCACCAGTTCTGTTCTCTCGCTGCCATTCTGCATATTGAGGAAGGAGTGACAATATCACTTAAACCCAAAATACAAGTTCAGCCAAACTTTCTTTGCAAAACAGGTATTTCATATTTGGAGTGAGATTTTGTTCATGGGCAGAGTCTCTAAACATCTACTCTTGCTTCCAAAATCACAGACTCAGAAGCTCTGTTGTTTTCTGGAAGATAATCGAATCTTGACACAACAATTATCAGAATGAATGAAATGGGAATTTATCCTGGGCTATTTCTTTTCAAACACTATTGTGCTGATCAGCACTTCTACCCTGCAGTGAATCAACATTCATTTGTAAGAGAAATTTTTATCCACTTGATCACATGAATGATTTAACAAGGGTTGGAAGAACTGGAGGAATAACAAGCAACTGGGGGAAAGAAAAGATGCACTTCATTTGGACAATTAAAGAATCTGAATAAATTACTATGTATTTAAAATAGAATATTTAAAGGTCATTAATTCTGATTAAAAACCTTAATTTTTTAAAAAAAACTTTAAAAATGTAAGTTAAAAAATATAGCAATGACTGCCAAATATTTTCACTGTTTATTATGATGATAGAAAACCTAATGTTACCTTGTCACCTTTTGATCTTTCTCATCTTCCCTACTGTTGGTGTATTATGATTTATCAGTTGTTATTTGTGTCTTATGATTTATGATTGTATCTTATGATTTGTGATCTATGACTTATCACTTTGTTGTTTATGTGTACACTGATAGCTTCTGCACTGGAGACATATTCCTTGTGTGTCCAATCTCACCTGGCCACTAAAGAATTCCATTCCATTCTATTCTATTCTATTCTATTCTATTCTATTCTGTTCTGTTCTGTTCTGTTCTGTTCTGTTCTGTTCTATTCCATTCCATTCTACTCTTATTCCATTCCACATTCTATTCTATTCTATTCTATTCTATTCTATTCTATTCTATTCTATTCTATTCTATTCTATTCTATTCTTCATTCCATTATTCTATTCTATTCTATTCTATTGCATTCCATTCCATTCCATTCCATATTTTCTGTTCTATTCTATTCTATTCCATTCCATTCCATTCCATTCCTTCTATTCTATTTCATTCCTTCTATTCCATTCCATTCCATATTTTCTATTCTATTCCATTCCATTCCATATTTTCTATTCTGTTCTGTTCTGTTCTGTTCTGTTCCATTCACTCCAACTTGTGAAAGTCACAACAGTTTCCTGGAGATTTGAACAGGAAAATGTGTGAAGGACGGACAACTTCTCTTGCCAATTTAGCTATAACTTCTGTTTGAGCTCAGAACCATCAGATTCCTGTTGTTCTGCCATCAACCACCTCTGGTTCAAAAGGCATAAAATCACAAATCTCAGGCAAGAAAAATGTTGCTTTGCCTTTGTTTCACAAACCATCTGAGGAAATCGAGCTTAAGTCAAACTAGGAAGATTTCTTTGTTTAGTTCCTGTCCAGAATGCAAAAAATGTGTTTGCCCATCTTGATGAATGAGTTGCTTTTCAAAATAATACTTAATTATGTCTTTGTGTGGCTGTGAACTTTATTTGACTTTCCATCAGAAATTATCTCCCAGATTATCAGCTTTTGTACAGATCACACATATGCTCTGCATACATGTGCACATATTTACCAATATTTTAGAATAACTATATTTTTCCCTTTATCTTAATGGTGACTTTTGCATTTTATTTGCTGGCCTATGACCAAATAAAGATTGATTTGATTTGATTAAACCAAGAGTTTTTTTCTTAATGTCCAGTATGGAAACAAACATAGTCAGCTAGAATTCAAGCACTTGTGAAACCAAAGTACTTCAGACAAATCCAAAGAATTTCAAATATATTTGAAGTACTGTATCTATACAGATACTTACAGGACTAATCTGCAGGGGAAATGAGGGCAAGGATAGTCTAGCCTAAAGATTCAATGCTGTATTTGACTGTGGAGAAAAATTCTAAGACCAAGGAACACGTTGTCAAAAAAAGCAGAGTTACACAGCACATGTTTTCACACCCAAAGACACATATGGTGTTCGCTGGAGCTTGCATCGTAAGGAGGAGGCGTGTGAACTCTCCTATGCAAAACATGTGTCAGTGTAATTAATCACTTTGGCCATTAGAAAGTTTTTTTTTTCAAAATAAAACTGTAGAGATTGCACTTTAGTGTTTTCTGTTCTTTCAAAAGGTGAATGCAGCTGAATATTATATGACTTGCCTCATTCTTTTGTGGCTGGTGTTATTGTTGTTTTATGTGCCCATCAATGAAGGGTGCCAGTTTAATTCAGTAGCTCAGGACTAATATTGCGAGATGCAGCCAGCTTATAACTTCTGGAGCATATTAGTTTCTACAACACCCCAGATGTTGAATGGGAAATATAGTTCTTTTTCTCAAGCATGTGACAAGTGGTAAATTTAGACATCTCTGAATTAATTCAGTAAGTTTCCATTAACATTGCAGATGGGTATCTTAATAAATTGGGGGATTCTGTCAATTTCATTTTTGACAATTTTCTCTTCTCACTGATATAAATTTTCTTTTCGCTGCTGCTGACAAATTGAACAGCAAAGATCACATGAATATTTGCATGCATGATGGTGTATGAATGTTATTGCATGCATGTGTTATTGCATGCATGTGTGTTCACTTTTGCTGGCAATCTTCCTTCCTTCCTTCCTTCCTTCCTTCCTTCCTTCCTTCCTTCCTTCCTTCCTTCCTTCCTTCCTTCCTTCCTTCCCCCACTTACCCCTTAACCCCCTTCCCAGCAGGCAAGTAAGTGACTGCTGCTGGGTGGCAGAGGGAGTAAGGGATTGAGAGACTGGCTGGGAAATTGTCACAGAATATTATAAATGAAGATCAATTGACATCAGCAGCAATCCAGTAGTGCAGCAGCAGCCAATAGTACTGAAGCGGCCACAACTATTCCAAATATTTTTTTCCCCCTCAGAAGTCATGGCTCCTGGATTTTGGCTACATTCCATAAATTAGAGCATCTGAAGTACCTTGGCTCAAAAATTTTTGCATTATGATGTATTGTTTTGCCCAGTTAAAGGTCACAACAATGGAAGCTTTAGTAATAGATAGATAGAACAGGACAATAATTACAGTTCATTATTAAAAGGAAATGTTTCCTATTTTTTTCCTGCTAGCTGAGAGAGACCACTGCACAAAACAAGACAAGCCACGGGGATGCTCCCTTACCTACAGTGACTAGGTTCACTAGGTTTACATTTTGATACAGAAAATAAATCACGGCATCAAAAGATGGAATTTTTGCCACCAATTTTCAGCAGGGCGAAGATGAACTGTCTATAAAGCAGAGACTGGTGGGGGAAAGAACATATTTTACTTGTGAGTTGCCCATTAACTTTGTCAAATGAAGCAAATATATGTGCCCCAGGATAATGCTGAAGATCCAATCTGGATCGGTCATCAGCACCAAGGGTTTAGTCTTCTGAGCTTTTGGAGTCATGCTGGAGCCCATTCTCAGAGAACTTCTGTCTTTCCAGAATGTGTCTTGACTTTTCAGTACGCATTCTGGTAGAGAGAAGTTCCCTGAAGATGGCTCCAGCACAAGTTGAAAAGCTCAGAAAACTAAACCTCTGGTCACAGTGACCAACCCAGATTGGATTTGAAACATGTCCTCCTCTTTATCATTACGTTGATTCTAAAGGGCTTACTCTGTTTGAATCCTGCCTGTGAGTATCCAACGGGCAGGAATACTTGTCAGCAACGTGCACTTATCAATCCCAAATGTAGTAATCAAGGTTAGAAATGCTGAAAAATTGGACTGATGGAAATTGTGCAATTAACTTTGTTTTTGTTCACCCTGTGAGGTGTTCACAGCGCACTAAACCAAACCTAAACCAACCCCACTGATGACCTAGTATCTTTATAAGAAGCCAGATTTGCAATCATTGTTTTTTGAATGGCCAAAGTCATATGGAAATCTCTCAATCGAAATTGATATTCAGAATTCTAACTCTACTGCAGAAAGTAAGAAATCCCAGCTGAGAGACTGAAAATTGCTCTCAAGAATCTCAATAATGTAGAATAGTCCAACAGCTTTAAATCAGACAGAAATGAGAAATTGTTCAGAATAGATAGATGAAGGAAATCTTTTTTTTTATTATGCCATCTTGAGAAGTTAAACACTTCTCAATATTTTGGTGAAGACTTTGGTGACATATTTGAATAGGATGGCATGGTGGCCTAGTGGTAAAGATGCTCGCCTCCCATTCACAAACTTGAGAATTTAATCCCAGGTGTTTCTCTCCCAGGATATAAAGATGTTTCTCTCCCAGGGTATAAAGAGAAAATATCTGTTGTGAACTCCACATAGGCGTCAGGAAGGGCAACTGGCCAGTAAATGCTCAGCTCCATCCAGTGGCACTGATTCTACCCTGAATTAAGGGATGACAAGGTCATAAAAAGGTGGTTTTTATTTGTGACATATCTGAATAAACATAGAGCAGTGACATCAAATAAGTTTAAATAAGTTATGTTTTGAGTGCTAAGCCTTAGTTCCAGAGTTTTTTTGGGGGGGAATGAGAATTTCTGAGTGTCCCAGAGTGTCGTTCTTTTGTCAAGTATGCATGGCGGAGTGCACGGCATGTTTACATTTTGTATAACTTGGTTCCCGTTCAAAAGATTTCAAAAGTAAAGGGAAAAGAGCGCTGCAGAAAACCTTAAAGATCAAGGATGTAAATCCATCCCGATCCAAAATGTCAGCACTATCAAAGACCCAAATTAAGCCAAATCATGCTGCCATGCAAGGTATGACATCCCAAAAAATGGCAGAAATATTCCTTAAGTGCAAACGTCAAAATATATTTAATTAAAATCGACTAAAATCTATCTCCTGTCTTTCTGCTTGGAGGGAACGAAAGTAAGAAACTGTAGTCAATACTTCAGCTAAATTCAATGATTAAATGCAATTAAAATTTCTGCAGAATGCCTAGCTGTTCTGGAATTGACTACCCCGACCATCAAAATATTGATAGTCATTGGTAAATGACTTCTGGTGTTTAATCAATGTTATTTTTTTATCATCCAATTTTTCCTTCAAGTCAGCTTTGAATGCTAAACTACATTTCATCAAGGTTGGTAAAATGTTTAGAAAAGAACAGATGTCAGAATACGGGGATTGCCAATATTACTGATAGAATCCAGTAATTTCTTTCCTGTCCAAAGGCAAAAATAATAATAATAATAAAGAGTAATCTGCGCTGTATCTATAATAATAGAAAATGTATTGTGGTATTAATGGCTACAAAAAAATAAAATTATAAAAGCTATCACCATTTTTTCCAAGTTATCACTAAGGACAGTGTTTTTCAATTTAAAGTGCTTTTCACATCAAAACCAAAGAGGCCGTATATTTTTAAGCCTTAAGTATCAATAAATTGTAGTGAATACTGACATATTCCTGGTTGCTTTCAACTATGAAATAAAAATTACACAGGGCAATAATGAATGTTTAAGCCTTTAAAAATGGAGCTACAATCTCTTCTTTTAAGAAGGTTCTTCTGCTTGTTGCATGCAGATCATACCATTTACAGAAGAGTTATATAAATATAGATAAATCCAAAGAACTTTTTTTTAAAAAAAAAATCTGCCCTCTAAAAAAAAAATCTGCAATTTGCAAACCAAATATTCTGCAGACTATTGTTGCCAGGAAAACTCAAGGCAAAGCTAATGAATCACAACTTTGCAATCATCTTCACATTGTGAAAATTCAGAGTGGATTTTTTAAATATTTCTAGGTGTTGATAACCTATACAGCTTTTATAAATTTGCACAGACAAGGACTCTGCGAAGACAATAAGTAGATGCATAAGGAACATCTTTGCCTACATTCACAACAGAATTTCGCACAAGGTGTCCTTTGTGTCCATCCCCCCTCATTTTAAGGGGCATGTCCATTTCAAAGGGATGGGCAGGAAAGAGGGGTGTCCTTTCAAATCTCAGATGGGCACCAAAATTCCAAAATCCCACGATTGAATAGGGCATGACCATCCTGCTATAGTTCCTATGAAAGCCTTCCTAGAATGTTAGTTTAGTGTTAGTTAGAAGATTGGGGGGGGCATGTTGGTTCCGTGGTTAAAGATGCTGAGCTTGTCAGTGGAAAGCTGATAGCTCCATGCAATGGGGTGAGCACCCGTTACTTGCTCCAGCTCTGGTCCACCTAGCATTTTGAAAGCATGCAAATGCAAGTAGATAAATAGGCACCACTTCAGTGGGAAGGTAACAGCGTTCTGTGAACCTCAGCCTATAGTCATGCTGGCCAAAAAAACCCACAGAAAATGTCTTTGGACAACACTAGCTCTCTAGGCCAAGAAATCAGGATGAGCACCACGCCCTACAGTCAGATACGACTGCCAGGGAAACCTTTATCTTTTCCTTTTAGAAGATTGCATACTATTTGGATTGTCATTTTGTTGTTGTTAGTTGCGAAGTCGTGTCCGACCCATCACGACCCCATGGACAACGTTCCTCCAGGCCTTCCTGTCCTCTACCATCTTCTGGACTCCATTTAAGCTCACGCCTTTGCTTCAGTGACTCCATCCAGCCACCTCATTCTCTGTCGTCCCCTTCTTCTATTTCCCTCCATCTTTCCCAGCATTAGGCTCTTCTCCAGGGAGTCCTTCCTTCTCATTAGGTGGCCCAAGTATCATATAAACAGCTAAAAACATACTTGTAAGTTGGAGCAGAATTTTTTTTAAAAAAAGTCATAATTGTAGTGAGAATAGAAATTGTCTGAAATATTTTATTTGCCTTCACTCCAAATTAATGCTCACACAACTTCCTGCATTAGAGGACAAGGCTGAATTAAAATCTCTCCCCCCCCCCTCTGTATTTAACAATGTACAAAAATTAGCACAGAATGAAAGATGTTCCTCTGTTTGTTCTATTTTATCTTTCGAAGGAGCAACTTGCCAAACCCATCTCTCTCAAAGCTCGCAGCGATATGCAGAAATCCATGTAAAATATTATTCCATTATCAGCATAATTACAAATGACAAGAACCTTTCTTTGAAATTCAGACATGACAAGGGGGGGGTCTTGCTGTCTGCTCCACCATCCCGAGTCCTCGAAGGGTGGACGTGTAACCCACAGTGGAAAATCCTCTTATTTCAAACAGTCTACCAATTGTTTAAACTGCAATTGAGCACTTTATGTTACTCAATACCACTACTTTGTTACACTCAAACACAACACCTACACCTATGTAGCCTTTCAAATCTTAAATGCAAAATTGAATGTTGATATCAGTGTGAATGTGTGTGTTATTTAACCTCAGCACCAGCATATCACATCTTGCTGGAAAGAAATGTAAGGCATTGGATCTAGATTTAGTCAAGCTTACAGTAGACAACTGAAATCAATGGAGCTTAGCTATAATTAACCATGCAATTCTACTCAGAAATTCACTGGCTGCAGGGGGTTAAAATGTGGCACAAGTCACTTTTTCCAGCAGAAATCTTTCTCTGAAATGATTGATCTCATAGATCTCCTAATGGAGCAATCTGCTGGGATCGAACACAAAATATTTTAGGAGATGGAAAAGGGTTGAGGAAGGAACAACAAGGCAACGAAAGAAATACATTATGTGCAATTTCTGTTCTAGAATGCTTCTTTCTAGTTAAGGTCAGATAGGAAAAAGTCCTAACTAATTTTCAATACACTGATGGATATTGAAACATCTTGAACTGCACCCATCCTGAAATCACCAAAGTTAAGGTAGAATTATGACTTCAAATAACAATTCAGTTGGAATAATAGAATAACAGAGTTGGAAGGGACCTTGGAGATCTTCTAGTCCAATCCCCTGATCAAGCAGGAAACCCTATACCATTTCAGACAAATGGTTTTCCAGTCTCTTCTTAAAAAACCTCCAGTAATGGAGCACCCACAACTTCTGGAGGCAAGTCCTTCCACTGATTAATTGTTCTAACTGCCAGGAAATTTCTCCTTTGTTCTAGATTGGTTGTCTCTTAGTGTTCCAATATCTAAGGGGCTACCATAAAGAAGAAGAGATCAACCTATTCTCCAAAGCACCTGAAGGCAAGACAAAAAAGAATGGATGAAAACTAATCAAGGAGAGAACCAACCTAGAAATAAGAGAAAAAATTTCTGACAGAGAGAAGAATCAGTGAAACAGCTTGCCTTCAAAAGGTGTGGGTGCTCCATCACTGGAAGTTTTTAAGAAGAGATTGAATAGCCATTTGTCTGGAATTGTACAGATTCTCCTGCTTGAGCAGGGGGTTGGACTAGAAGACCTCCATGATCTCTTCCAACTCTGTTATTCTGTTAAAGGACTGACACATGGGGCACTCATCAAAAATGTCAAACATAGCACACTCAGTAGATCAGGCCATGAAGTTTTCCTCTGGCCAAGCATCCTGAGATGGCCTCAGATGAATCTTCAGATTTGTACATGATGAGCATTCTTAAAGATTGCCACCTGCTAAACACCAATACCTGCTGAGGCAGTGGACATTAACAGAAGCAGAAGGACAGAATATGGCACTCTGGCAAACTAGCCACTGCTGGCTCTAGACAAGCATAACCCATCTTCCCGAAAAGTGTCTGAGATCATTTGTAGACTCTGTACTTAAATCTGTCCCAAATGACCCGGTTAATACTTAGGACTATTAAAAAACAAGCTTTGAAAAATCTTCAAGTGTTGAGGGACGCCAAGTCCATTCCATGCCTCGTTCTTTCCTATCTGCAGCCTAATCCCCTCTTTAGCCGTATCGCTGGGCTTCCAGAGCAATATATTTCCAATGAATTCATGCAAGAGACTTGCATGTACAATAAGTCCCCACACTAAAAAGGCAGGTGTCGTGGACACAATAAACTCTAATAGCATCTTCCAAACTGCGAAAGAATTTTTAATACATAGATTGCTTTCTCCCCAGTAGCCTGCAATGGTTCCTCTGGAGCCATTATACACTTCTCGGTTGCTCTGGAGTCATATATGCACGCTAAGTGGGGCGCACACAAAGCCATTTAAGCGACTGGTGATTAAAAAAAATAAGAATAATTACTCTGAACAAGACAGGGCTTGACTGAACAGACTAAAAACAATTACAGGACTGCATGGTTGAATTTTGTTTTAGGGGGAAAAAATGACTTCTCTAGGAAAGAAGAGCTACAGGAACAGGACACCTGTTTTTTTTCGTCCTAGTTTATTTTTTTTATTATTATTATTTTATTTTGTTTATTTAAAATATTTATATAGCTGCCCATGTTATAATCAACTCTGGGTGACTCTCAATCAAAAATAAAGACAGCATAACAAAATGATACAATTAAGAAAACCTGGCATCATGTCATCGAGTCTCTTATCCCACAGCTGAATGAATGAATCAGTGGAATGGCTGGCTTCCCAGAGTTGTGGGTGCTCCATTGCTGGAGGTTTTCAAGGAGACATTGGACAGCCATTTGTCTGGAATGGTATAGGGCAGGGGTAGGCAACCTTGGCTCTTTTATGACTCGTGGACTTCAACTCCCAGAATTCCTGAGCCAGCATGAGGGAACTATGGCCCCCTCATGACTTGTGGACTTCAACTCCCAGAATTCCTGAGTCAGTATGAGGGAACTATGGCCCCCTCATGACTCATGGACTTTGACTCCCAGAATTCCTGAGTCAGCATGGCTCAGCTTGGAAACTCTCCCTTTCCCCTCAGCATGGCTGGCTCAGGAATTCTGGGAGTTGAAGACCACGAGTCATAAAAGAGCCAAGGTTGCCTACCCCTGGTATAGGGTCTCCTGCTCAAGCAGGAAGTTGGACTAGAAGACCTACAAGATCTCTTCCAAACCTATTATTCTTTGTTCTATGTTTATGGAAGACTAGGAAGGGGGGGGGGCTTGCCAATCTTTAGGAGGCAAAGTGTTCTATAGGCAAGGGCTGACATGGAGAAGGCATGCTTCCTCGCACCCTCATTATTATCAACTTATCACTTAGCTCCTTAAACCTAATGAGACAGATTTTTATGCAACTGAAATGGGTGTGTCACTTTGGTATAAAATCTGCACCCAAGAATGAGATGTGTCTTTCTCTTTCTGAATACAACCTGCTTTTTCTCAAGGGTAGGATGAGCAATAGTGTTAGAAGAGAAAAGGAAGATGATGGTGTGCTGACCTTTAGAAGAAAAATGATACTCTTGAGTGTCATGTTAGAAGAATATCAAAATAGAAAGAATGTCCTCTAGGTATGGTCATACTATGTAGGGTGTGATTAAACAAAAGTCAAATTGGCAGTCACAATAACATTGCCTATGTTTTCATGTGCAACACAATTATAAATCAAGTTAAAATTTGATCACACAGCCGCCATCTGGATTTTTTTTTTTTACTTAACCCAGCAATTACCCCGTATAGTAAAGTAATAAAGTTGGGCTTTATTAAACCAGCTGAAGCAACAGGCTTAAGGTTAGATAGGAGGGTCCAAATACTAGATGAAGCACGGCAACAAAATCAAAGTTCAAGTGAGATCCAAAGCATGAACTTCATAATAAAGGCAGGAGTAGGTATAGGAAAGTAGACTGCAGGTACCAATCTTAACATATCTCTGCATTTTTCACTAAATAAAGCTTCTGAATTCTCTTCAAGGACAGCCCCATGTGGAACACATAAGAGAAGCCTAATCAGGAGATGAGTGCCTATCAGCAGAGCTTCCTGATCCAAGCACAGTGTAAATGGCACATAGCACAAAGCTGGGACAATCCCTTCCTAGCCACAACTGCTGCCTGCTCATTAAGCAGGAGTTATGAGTCTAGGAGAAGCCCCAAGTTGTACACCAGACTGTTTGGGCAGCACAACCCCTTCCAGTACCAAACATGGCAAAGATCCTGAGCAAAAGCCCCCCCAAATTCAAACCCACCTAGTCAATGTAGCAACATTCCTTCTTTAGATGCTTTTAGATGCTTCCCCGTTATACAATTTCGTGCAGAAATTGCTTCAAGGCATCAACCTGTTAAAATTTTGCTTATGCTGTTTTCTAAAATATTGTAAATTGACATAACTAAGTAATAGCTAGATAATATTACAGGAAAGTTAGATCTGATGATCATTAACTGTTAAAACATCCCCAGCACCATGACCTGGCACATAATGGCACTGAACCATGACATATTTAAATGAGTTCCTACAACACATTAAGTGATGCGCTATAGTTTACAAACCGCAGAGGCTGGCTTGAAATAACATGCGAAAGTAGATAACCATATTATGGCTTAGCACTATTTACAATCCAAGACACTGGTTCATATATCTTTACATGGGAATCGGACCAATCCTAGCAATAGAAGCAAGAAAACCCTCAATTAACACCATTCCTTTTCTGGTGCCCAGAATAGGATTTCACCAGATTTTGCAACGATGGGAGTCTGAAGTAGCATCTGCACCAGTGTGAGATTGACTTCACAGAATTCAAATGTCAAGTCACAGGAGATCTGTATCGAAACAATTCTGGGTACTTTGCAGAAAATTAAAAAAAAAACTCACCATGCCACACAGTTCACACCAACTTCCTTTTCCATGGGATGCGATGATGCCATATCTCTACCACATTCTTTACCTTAATTTTCGTTTTTTGTCTCTTAGAAGTCAGAAGAAACCCATTTTAAACAAAGGCAATAAATCTGACAACATGTTTTTCAAAGCTTAGGTATGGAGACTTGGGCTGATTTTTTTTTCAAAGCTGTGTTCTATAGCCTTTCCCTAAATGAATGCAAAAAAAATAAACAAACAAAAAAACAACCTATCAATGAAATCTTTAATTACACTGCAGCCGTAGCCTATATTCTTATTTGCAGTTTGTTGAGGGAAAATTATAGATCTTTAGGGGGTGATTTTTATGAAATCTATGGGGGAGGGAAAAAATGGAAAGCATCAGAAACATCATCTAGTATCAGATAATGAAAAAAGTGTCTCCCCCCCCCCAACCAATTTGCAGCCACTGCAAACTGATGATATGACTGTTTCTTCTGGCACGTTGTTTCAGCACTTGAACCCTGGATAACAATGAATTCATACAGAAGGAAAGTGCTAAGCTTTAATTGTATGTATTTAGTCACGCAAACAGAAGCAATGGCCTGCGAAGGCTAGTTAGCCAGTGACAGCTTTTAGCTTTTAGACTAGCTTCAAAAAAGCTTTTACAAATTGTACTGATCTATTCACGGCCATAGCAGGGGGGGAAAGCAAACAAAACAAAGAGCGTCCATTTAACCTGGTCGCTGCAAAATAAAGTTGGGTTGCCTTTAAACGCACCAAGAGGTAGAGATGCAATTTCCACCACCCGCTAATTTTGTTCTAGTAAATATCATTAAAAATTGGAAGACACTGGAAGAATGTGCAGTTTATGTTCAAAAATTTCTCCCTGTCAATCAATTCTGCATGAAACTGATGATCACATCATCACGTTAGTTTGCCTGACTTGATCAGCACAAAGGAGGTGGGAACGTTTTCCGAGCAAGGATGTCAGCACTTGAAAAATCAATCACCATCTGGGCTCATTTTCCAAAAAGAAGAAAAACAACCCCTGGTTAAGAATACACTGGAACAAATAAGTTGAAAATGTTTGAAAATAAACGGTGGGGTTAAAGAAACTTTATAATAAAATGGGAAAAGAAGCATCATGGCAGCTTAAAAACAGAAAAGAAAAGAGAAATGTAATCACAAGTCGATCAGTATGTCAAGTCTACACATGAACAGCATGCAAAAAAAAGTTGCTTTAACACTTTGGAAGATCATTTTTCTTTCTATCCTTCATAAAATTGCATCTTCTTTGAAACGGAAGCTTCTCTTTTGAAATAGAACCCAGAAATATATAAGAATATTGCATTTCGCAGTTCTTCTACTCTGCTGAAGTGCAGAGAAAACATGATACCGTGTCCAATATTTGCAATTTAGCAACACTCTTGACTAAAAATAATAGAACATGTGCATAAAATTTTATTTCTGCTATGGAAAAGTTCTCTCACCAAAAAGAAAGTAAAGTGTTCTGATTGACTAATCTTATACTCCCACAATGCCTCCTTAAGCATTTATTTAAAGAAAAAGTGTCTTTTTTTGCATTGTATTCAATTCATTGTTTTGGAGACATTTCTTTCCATAAATACTGTGCTACAGTGGATTAAAATAAAAGTTTTACTTTGAGGATATTTTTTTTAAAAAAGTATGGAGCATTAGACAATGATGTTACAGGCTCTATCCCACAGAGTGAATAACAATTAATCAAATAATAAAACACTACAAAAATTCACAATACACAAATAGCAGAGGAAAAGATAAATTGATTTTTGCAGCAGCTTTGCTTCTTTTCAGTGGCACGACTGTGTGAAAAATACCAGTTTAAAAAGTGTGCTGAGGCAGCAAAACCATTTAATACTTCACAAACAGTTATCTAAGCCAATGTCCAATAGTCAGACAGTACTGTAATGTGACCTACATACTAACATAATCATTTTTATACAGAGGAACAGATGAAGCATTTATCCATTTCAAAATAGTTAAGCCAACTAACTCGGATGCTTTCTTATTGCTATTAAACTGGCTTGAAATGGATGGTTTTAAGGGCAAAACTCAGGTGGTTGAGATTAAAATCCTCACTGTATTTATAATTACCTGTCTATCCCATAACTAGCAAATTCCTTTTTTTTTCCAAATTTACTTCTACAGATCTTTTACATTTTTTTGCATTTTGATTTAAATACCCGCTATAAATTCATGGTGATTCTACTGTACGTGCCGTGAAAAAGCTGCGTCATAAGCTAGCAACTGTCTCATCTCAATCAAACATCGGTGGGAGTCACCCCAAATTAAGAATTTATTTCCAGTGGGAAACTGCTAAGCATTTAACTCTTCCATCAAAATCAGTGGGACATAAACTGTTTAACGTGAATGAATGAATGAATGAATGAATGAATGAATGAATGAATGAATGAACACTTTAAAACTGGTTGATGTTAGCAAGTCTACACTCTTTGTATAGAGACTAAACTGCATAGAAAAATGTTATTAACTTGAAATGGTCACTAAATGAACTGTTGTAAGTTAAGGACGGCCTATAATTTTTTTTTTAACCTGGACCATTAACTGTGTCTCCATTGGAAATTCTACCGGCCATTTCTCAGCTTACAACCATTCATTTAGTGACTGAAAAAAATGACTTACAATCAGTCCTCAAACTTACAACCATTGCAGCATCTCCAGGGTCCTGTGATCAAAATGTGGGGCTTTGGCAATCAGCATGTATTTACAATGGTTGCAGGATCCCAGGGTCACATGGTCACCATTTCTGACCATGCCAGCTGGTTTCTGAGAAGTCAATGGGGTAAGCTGGATTTTCCTAACAATTGCAAGAATTACTTAACCACCATAGCAAAAAAAAGGTCACAAATTTAGGCACGACTCATTTAAGAACCACCTTGCTTAGCAATGGAATTTCTGGTTTCTGTTGTGGTCGTAAGCCAAGGATTACCTATATTGGTGTTAGACTTCAGTAAAAGAAGTGCGGTGGGAAGAAAAAGACTGTTTTACAACAGGGCGCCAGAGTTACACGTAAATCCCACTTCAATCTTTCCTTCCATTCTAAACAAGCTTAGTGTCATGGTTCCGACAGATGAAACTCTTCAAAGAACTTTGAGGCATTGTTTTTACCTTAAAGAATCTTTATTTGAGAAGCATAGCATTGGCACTAACACAATTGAAGCCAAAAACTGAATTCCCCTCCCCTGAGTACATAGTATCAAAGTACAATTCCCTCCTCCAATTAACTGTCATAAATCACATTCTCCAATTAGTTTGAAATGCAGGCTTTCCCTCCAGCTCTCCAGCCCACCAATTCTTATCATCTCTTATTTCAATAACCTTGATTCACACACTAGGCCCAGTATTGTTATGTCTAGCTGAACTCTCATGCGCATTCCTCCCCCCAGCATCATCTAACTCTAGCTCTAATTCTAAGAGTAAAACATAAGAAGAAAATGGTTGCACCTCCAACTGTTGTCAAAGCAAAAACATCCGATGTTAGCAGTGTTGACACTCAGCTTTTTATACAAAAGGTTTTAGATAACCCTAAAGAGGTAAGCAAGGCCACATATTCACAACTAGGAAAGGAGAATATTCACAATATAATCACAAGGAGGGGACATGATAGCAATATTCCAATATCTCAGGGGCTGCCATAAAGAAGAGGGAATCAAGCTATTTTCCAAAGCACCTGAAGGCAGGACAAGAAGCAACGGGTGGAAACTAATCAAGGAGAGAAGCAACCTAGAACTAAGGAGAAACTTCCTGATAGTTAGAACAATTAACCAGCGGAACAACCTGCCTCTAGAAGTGGTGAATGCTCCAACACTGGAAGTTTTTAAGAAGAGACTGGACAGCCATTTGTCCGAAATGGTGTAGGGTTTCCTGTCTGAGAAGGGGGCTGGACTAGATGACCTCCAAGGTCCCTTCCAACTTTATCACTACTACTACTACTACTACTACTACTACTACTACTACTACTATTATTATTACTTGTAAAGCTCACTGTTATCTAAGAATGTCTGGGAATTCAGCCCTGACTAACCCGTTTGTGGGAAAACAGCGCCACAATGCCATTTTGGCAATGATATGGTGGGCATCTGTAACTGAGTTTTTCTCTTTGTCCTTTAGCAGTTCAGCTTCCCAAGCCAGCATCCCAACCAAGCATTGTGGTCATCAAAAAAAAAAGTTGGCTTTAACCGTGATAAGTAGGAACTCACAGAGGAGAAAAAGAGAAAGGCTTGCTCTTCTTGTCAAATTTGAGACCCAGAAAAATGATTTACGTAAGGGGATGAGTGAGGCTGACACACCATCAATCCTGCAGCTTCCGCCTCCTAAGTCCCAGACAAGCAGAGTTTGCCAAACTCAAATGATCCACGATGCCACATTGTAAGCAGGAATCCATGAAAGTCAGAGCTGTGTAAAGAACTTCCCAACAAAATCAGCCGAGGATATTAATTAAAACAAATCTCTCACTCTCTCTCTCTCTCTCTCACACACACATAAACACCTTTACATGAATATTTTTGTACAAGGAATGTGAGTTTTTGCTGCTGCCTTTTTCCAAGAAACAACATCTGGTGTGCCATACGGGCACACCACAAAAAAGATCTAAGATGGTGTAGTCTGATTCATTACTTTGATTCTGGCCCATCCTTTTATGTTAAGATCATTCAATTTGTAGGATTTTTTTTTATTGCTCCAGACCACACCTGCATTAAGATGTATATTGTCTTCACTGTGATATTTAATAAGCAGCCACAAACTGAGCTAAGCCATTAATTAGGATTAAACCAACTTCCCCCCCCCCAAACACAAAGAGGCAGACATACCAGGGTCTTAGTATAATACATGAATTCAGACATTCCATTAAGATTCAGTATGAAGATTAGGTCCAAGGCTTGAGCGACAACATGTCAGTCCAAGCCAGGATCCTGAAAGCTCCTGCAGGTACAGTTAAGTCTGCCAGACAGGAAGGAAGAGAAGCATTCAGATCGACAAAAGTGAGATGTCGTACACAGACAGGTAGTCCCTGACTTACAAGCACAACTGGAACCAGAATTTCCTATTGCTAAGTAAGACAGTTGTTCAGTAAGTCACGTCCAATTTTGTGACCTTTTTTTGCCCCCATTGTTAAATGAATCACCACACTTAATTAAGTGAATCACGCAGTCATTAAGCAAATCCACCTTCCCCCATTGACTTTGCTCATCAGAAGTTGACTGGAAAAGTTCCAAATGGTGGTCACATGACAGTTGCCAAGCATTTGATTTTTTTGATCATGTGACCCTGGGAATGCTGCAACTGTTGCAAGTGTGAGGATCGGTTGTTAAGTCAGTTTTTTTTTTCAGTACTGCTGAATGAAGGAATAGGAGGACCACCTCTGCATGAATATTTCTTTGCATGGAACTTCACATGCCTCTACTGATTTATTATTCCTTATAAAGCTTTCCATCAATTTACTCAATGTTGACTCCTTATCTTTAGCACATACCCAACTAGTGTAGGTTTTCTCCTCCCTGGTTATCAAGTCAAGCAATGGAGCAAGGAAAAGACTTGTCCTGCTCAAGATCCTGAACTGTGAAGCAGGACTCAGCACTGATCACAAACTTCTGGAGCTTGTGTGAGTATCCTGCCACTGGCAGGCACCTTGCAATCCTTTTTGAAAGCTGCTTTTTTTTTTGCAAACTGCAGTGGGCTTATTCTCGACGCCTCATGGCGCGCTACGTTTAAACGAGAGTGCTCCCAAGCTTCCTCAGTAGTTTAATAAAACATACACTGGCTGTAATATTCCATTTATATTAGAAAACTATCGCCCCTTGGTTTGAAAAATGACCTCTGGTTGGCAATTTGACTCTAAGCTTCATAGATTATAGTCCACTGTTGGTCATTTAGCCAGTCCACAGAGCAATACTTTTTCGTAACAAGCTCAAACAGCGATCACTATTTGGTAGGCTACTCACAAGCTGACAATAATGCAACACAACACACTCTATTATGCAGCTAAACAAAAGGAGTAACAACCTGAGGACACTCACGCAGGCAGGAGAGGAGTGCTTATTCCCAGAGTGTTGAGATTTGGGGAGAGGGGCAGGTGGGGGTGGAATACATCTCTATGTATATTTTCACTGGTTTATGTTGCCTTGAATGCGTTCAACCTAAGATCCAAATTCTCTAATTCCTTTCTCACTAATGTCATTTGCCTTTGTATCTCCTTAAGTCTATTTTTATGCATTATAGGAAAAAGTAGATCCTATTAGAAGCTGATCAAATTTAAGGAAATTAGAGAGATACCCTACAGTTATAAAATCTCAATTGCAATAATGGATTCAGGACTCAGCTTTGAAAAAGCACTTTCAGCCTGCCCTTGGAATAAGGAAGATTTTTTTAAAAAAAAAAAATAATCAGTATTTCAGAGACTTAGACTGTTGTTTTAGATCTGTTCACATAGGGTTATTTCTGCACCTGAGTGTTTGTAGATGAATCCAGAATCAATGCAGATGGTGATGGGGGGAGGTTTTGTCTGCACTTATTTGCATGACAGTCGATCCCTATTCATTAGAAAGACCTACATTCCATTTATGACTACCCCTAAAGACTTGTACAGGCTTTGACCAAGTATATCAGGGGTCCTTAGCAAAAAATACACAAACACTTCCTCATACTGAGTCAGACTAAAAGCCAAGTCCACTGTAGATATGGAATGCCAGCACCCCAAAAACTTCTCATGCAATCCATACATAATCCAAAGAGTGTCTGGGTTCCCTGGCTTGCACAGGTCCATTGGGCTACCACTGGTACCCGGAGCATCAGCCCCACCCAGCACAAAGGAGGCAAAGCAGCTAGCTAGCAAGCTCGAGTAGAGGCAGTAGAGCACGCCCCCCATGTGCTTGCTGGCCTCTGTCTGTGGGGGGGGGGGCTGATGGTGTCAGGCAGCAGCCGCCCCTGCTTTGCCTTGCACCGCAGCAATGGAACCCCTGCCCTACCCCCTGCCTCACCCCACAGGATGAGCCTCCTGCCCACCGCCCCACCTACTACTAAAGACCCCCTGGATCTCCCCCAATCCTGCCCAGCCCCCCCAGGCATGCCCCCCATGAGCAAACTCAAGGTGGTCATGCCCACCCCAGCCATGCCCACTCAGTCTGCCATGACAACCACAGTCACGCCCACCCATGGGCCATGCCCACCCCTACCCCCCTGAGGGCACCATAATGCTGATGTGGCCCTGGCACTTTGCAATACATAAGTGGGTTTTGGGTTACGGTTTGGGCACTTGGTCTCTAAAAGGTTCGCCATCACTGCCATAAACACTTTCCAAGACGTCCCAAAGTGGCAGGCCAAAGAGGAAACTAGGACATAAATCTTGACCTCATGCCAAGGCTTAACTTACAGAACAACCCAGGATACATGATCAAATATATTTAACTTATGGACATTTTTACTATGGTGTGCAGAGGCTTCATAAGTGGCAAGATCTGAAACTAGAAGTTTTCCTGCTGAAATGCCATAGCCTTCAGTCAAAAGCTTGTATTTCCTTTGCATACTTCTTTTTTTAAGTTTCATCCCTAAATTAATATTAAAATTTTAGCACACGGAATGATTCACTATATCGAGCTGAGGCGGATGACCCTTTATGTGAAAATTCAGCTGTGGATTTACACGCTTGTCTCATTAATACCATTGGAAAAATTGGATGATACAATTTTATGATTTAGGAAAAGAGCCTTTTAGTTTGAGAAGCAGCAACTTCCTTTTTAAAAAACATAATTTTATCTTTAGAGAAATAAAAAGTGGCATTATATGTCGCATACCATAATGGATTAATTAAAGAATATTATGTTTATCCTAAGTCCTGACCAAGTTGTACATCTTCATAACTTACTCGTAAAAATTAATGCATTTTCCAACACTTCCATAATGATATATCACCTATTTTGCTATACCTGTTCAGAATAAATGGTTTCAGATTGGATTAGTCTGAGGTACATTGAATAGTACTGGGTGGTGAGGGGGTGGGTGTTATTTTAAGGGTTTACAGAGCAATGCACCAAAATCTTAATCTTCTCATTATATCTTTGAGCTGTAATGCGACCCCACTGTTATTCCAAAGATGCTTTTCCAAAAGTCAAAAAGATGCTTTTTTGAGAGGCAACTGGACTTTCTTTCTTTTTCCTTCTCATCCAAGAAGCTCTTCACGTCTGACTGAAGGGTGAGGAATGGAAGAATTTATATTCCTTGCAATCATCTGGTCATTAGTGCTCTTTATGGGAGTCCCTGAGGCCGCTTGGAGGTTTTATCTGTTCCCTTGGGGGTCACCTTAATGGTGCGAATGACGGTGGAACCTTCTTGGAACTGCTGAAAGGACTGGTTGTAAATAGGAGATAGGTGGTGTTGGCACAGATAAACCTGCAAGGGTCCTCAGTGACTCTCAGAAGAGTGCAAATGACCAGATGACTGCAAGGAATATAAATACTTTCATTCCCCACCATTCAGTCAGAACCGAAGAAGCTTCTTGGATGAGAAGCAAAGTGAAAAAAAAACCAAGAAAATCCAGTTGCCTCTTGAAAAAACAGCTTGAGACAACCATGAACTGGATGCTTAAGAATCTCCATAGATCAGGGGTGTCAAATTCAATTTCATTGAGGGCCGCATCAGCATTGCGGTTGTCCTCGGAGGGCCGGGTGGGTGAGGCCAGGGTGGGTGGGTGTAGATGGAGGGGTGTGGCCTATTGGGTGGGCGTGGCCAGCTCTACATCGTTCGCGTCAAGGGGCCTGTGGGGGCCTGGGCAGGAGTGGGACAGATCTGAGGGTGTCTGGCAGAAGGGGGTGGGACCGGAGCAAGAGCCAAGGCATGGTCCATTTCTTTATTCCTCACAAAGGGTGACACCTCCCCAGCATGCACCCATGGGGTGGGGCTGACACGGCAGGGGCTGGTTCCTCGCTGTTTCCAGACGGCCTTGTGGAGCTAAGACTGAATGTGTTTCAGCATAAATGGCCACCACAAAATTGTACATTGGCTCCCAGCCGGCCTGGGCCAGGGCCAAGGCAGCGGGGGCTGTTCCCTCACTATTTCCAGGATGGCTTTGCCGGCCACATGAAACCATTTTATGGGCCGCATCCGGGCCCCGGGCCTTGTGTTTGATATGTCTGCCATAGATGCTTTTCCAAAAGACAACTGGACTTTTTCCAGTGAAAATGTTTTTTCTTCTCATCCAAGAAGTTTGGAGAACTAAAGAAGCTTCTTGGAAGGGAAGGGAAATGTTTTTCAAAGGAGGAAAAAAAAGAAACCAAGGTAAGTCCAGTTGCTTTTTGGAAAAGCACCTTGGGGACAGTCCTGACTTGGATGACTGAGAATCTCCACAGCCACACTCCCACCGTTATGAAACCATGCTGTTTTGACACCCTTAGATTCTCAGATCTAATGTAATATATATTCTGCGTTTCCTCTCTTTCCATATCCGACTGGTCGCCTTTGTCATAATCTTTTATTTTTAAACCATTTCTTCACCGCTGGCCGTTCACGTAGGCATCACAAAAATATTCATGCAATGGCTCATAAAACCTGCATATTTCTAAATTGACAGAACTTTCCCCCTTCCCTCCCCTCCTGAAAAAAAAATCCCCAAAATAATAATGTACAGATGTTCCTTATTTAAATTAGCTGCTGGCATTTAATGCTGCCAATCTCATATGTGATCAAGTTTGTGAATTTCCCAGGTAGTCAACATTTTAGAGATGCCTGTTTATCCTCCAGCTGAATGATTATGCCAGGTGAGTGATCTAGATAATTGTTCAATAAATAGCAAATGTTAGAAGGTTGGGGCTAAGGGTTCCAATTGACCAGCTGTATTTAAAAAAAAAATACACACACCAGCCTTTCCTTCTGCTGCAAATATTTGTTCCTTTTGTCCTTCAATCTACAAAATGAAATAAACAATTTTTCCTTAAATATCATCCACAAAACAACCTTGTTCTCAGATACAAAAACAATATTCTCAAGTCCAGGTAACTTCTAACAAAGATAACGTAATTGTCAAGCAGCATATTTCTGTTAAAAGCAGAGAAATAAATGAAGAGTGGTGATCTGTCCAAAATGCATCTGGGTTCAAAGGAGACTTAAAAGTCTGAAAGGTGGTGTCAGGTGCAAGGTGGCAGAAGCCAGGGCAGAGTTCAAAAGTACTACAAGTTTGTTTCATGCTACCTACAGTATATACAAGAATCTGATCTACTAACAGTCAAGGCAAATTGATGCCAGGTTAAAAAAAAAAGTCAATGGATTTCAAGGGCGGGGGCTGGACTTGGGTCTCTTTCAGGAGCGTAGAGATTCCAGACTGATGATACATTTGACCCCACCCTCAGGCTCAGCCTAGTTTTCTACATCAAGGGGCAGGTGTGGGATTGAAGCCTTGCCTCTTTGTACATAAGAGGCACATGCAAAGGGGAATTCAATCACATGTCATGACTGAGTAATCTTGACTTTTTTTATTGCAGACAAAATGTTTGCCAATTGAATATGGGCATCACATATAAGTCCAAATGGGTGCCAGTGTAAAGAATTGATAACGATGTCTGGATTCACAAAACCACAATTTTGTTTCATCAAAATTTGTTGAATATGACAAAATGGACTGGTTGACATATTATCTTGAGCCAAAATCAACAAACCGTAACATGTCCTAATCTGATAGCTAAATGGAACCATGATATTTTAGAAGCCTAACGTTCATAATGAGAGGGACATCTTTTTGAAACACGTCTTCTATTTGTTGAACCTCTACAAAGTGTGCAGTCTAGAGACACACCAACATAAAGAATCACTTGAACCTTTTTACATTTACAACTTTAGTTGTTACTCTCCCATCCATCTGAAATGGATTTCTTCACTAATTTTATTTTACACAACAGGGTCATTATATATATATTAAGGTCCAACAAAAGTAGTTTTCCTCTCTTTTTCATAGATACCCTGAATTTTCTCCTTGCAACTCAAATTAACCTTGTTTCCACTATATAAAATGAATTGACCCAGAAACCTAAAATGGTAAGAAACCATATTTTCTTGGTTTATTTCATAGCCGAAGTTCATAAACAACTCAGCTGGTGTATCACATAGCAATCACTTTGTGTCTATTGTTAATCTACAGCTGTTTTGAGCAGAGAGAAATAATCTTGTCATTAGACTATAAAAAATCAGATCTGAGCAGTCTCTCTACAGTTTTTTGAAAGTGTAAAAATATAAGCATATGCAGCTTCTCTATACACACAAATACACACACAAATATATATATATTCAAATGTTTTTTGTGTGTGCATGTTTATATGTATGTATGCAAAGAATTGTGAATTTCATTGAATATATTAATAGAAGGGGAAAAAATTCAGATTAGAAAAACAGTAATCCCGTCTTTCAACAAAAATCTTATATCTCTCTATATATCATTTCATTCAATTTTTGTCATTTTATTCCAATCAGGCTTGGCAAAGTCATTTCTCTTTGCAATTTTTACTATGAAAAGCAAAATTTGCTCAAAATACTACATTGCTGACAATTAGACAGTTGAGATCACTGTTGAGAATTCTTTTAAGAAACTATTTTATTCGTTAAATCATAATTTATAGTTTAGAGCAGGGATGTCAAACTGCCAGCCGGTGGGCCGGTTCCATCATATGCGCCCACATCAGCTCCGGCAATGCAAAAAAAGCCACAATACGTCGCAACATGTCACATGACGTGGCAAGTTTGACACCCGTGGTTTAGAGTGATGCATGAATCAAAATGCCATGGTTAAAACAAGCTATGATTTAGCAAACCCAACCAATTGCACTGAAATGATCATGTTACATATACATTTTTGATGTTTTATTTCTTTTTAAAGTAGCTTAATGGATACCCTAATTTAATTCAGCCTGGATACATCTAAGGATTATTCTGGATTACTTGAATAAATGCTTTTGGGTTGGTTTGTTGACTTTACTAATCAAACAGTTTTGGTCAGTTATTATATTGACTGTATCTGAAACTAGAAACTCTTAACTTTTTAAAAGGACTGCTTTTTCCTTAAATTTCCTCAGGAGTTTTGTAGATATTTTATTTCAGAAGTGTTCCTGTCTTAATTTCAAATCAGTAGCATAAGAACGGATGGAAAACAGCATAATCATAACAAGAATAGGCTTTTAAAGCAAACCTCCATTACAGAAATATTAAATGAAGTGCAAAATGCCTCTTTAAAAAAAAACAATAGACTGAAAGGAAAAAATAAAGCAGAGGTAGCATCCTGCATTACATTTGAGTGTTTCATTTGAAAATCTCTTGTCATTATTTCATTATATATCAGAGAGGAGTATGGTGATCAGTTGTGCTTCTCTGTGATTTTTATAAGAGACTGCACACAAATAGATGTGTAACATTGCTTTATGTGTGATATTATAGCAAGGAGGTACTTCATATCATCTGCTTAGCTATCTTGCCATTCTGTAACTAATAAAGGAAAAAAGCTATACTATGTATAATAAAAAACAAATGCTGGGGCGGATGAAAAGATTGAAAGCTGAGTATCTATGGTGCTTTCAAGGGATCATTTTGGAAGTACGCTTTTATCTCAATAAATGCTTTTGTAGTCTTCCCATCTTTTGGAAAAACAGCAATGCATGATAAGCTGTGATTGACAAATGAGATATTTGAAGGTGTGGAAGGCACGGGATAGAAAGACATCCAGAAGGGGAGCAGTTACTCAAATGAGAAGGTTGCAAGTAAAAAGATGCTATTTCCAACTAGGATGAGAAACAGAACAAGGATATAGAAAGGACAGCATATGAATTCTATATATTTGACTCTATAAAGGGTCTTGAAAGACTTTTTGCTTTAGAAAAAAAGTTCATATATCCATATGTTAGTTATGAGCCCGAAATGTATACAAATAAAGTTTTTTTTTTAAGGCACTGATATTGCTAGTGGTCAATACAATGTCTTTAGGTTGAAAAACAGTGCCAAGTGAGTTTCTTATGTTTTTAGCCAAGGACTTTTACAATATTACACAAAACTAGATACAAAAATGACAACATGTGTTACATCTTCACCAGATAAACATGAGATGCTAAGTGAGATCTCTCGGTCATCCAATAATTAAGGGTATCCTCATAGAAGTTACACATTGGATGCTCAGGACAACATTTGCCAATCATGAGAAAATCATGATGTCACTATAGGACTCTAACACACATTCATTGCTTTGCTAAGGGATTTCCAACACAGAGTTATTCAAGGAACAATGAATCAATCAATGGAGCAGATAACAGAATAACAGAGTTGGAAAGGATTTTGGAGTCTTCTGGTTTAACCCCTGCTCAAGCAGGAGACCCCAATCATTTCAGATAGCTGGTGGTCCAATCTCTTCTTTAAAACTTCCAGCAATGGAGCACCCACAACTTCTGAAGACAAGCTATTCCACTGGTTAATTGTTCTCACTGTTAGGAAGTTTCTCCTTAATTCTAGGTTGCTTCTCTCCTTGATTAATTTCCAAACATTGCTTGTTTTGCCTTTTGGAAAATAGATTGATAACTCTAAATCTAGAGTTGGTCACATACGTAGAAACGTTGTCATTCCAATCAATATTTCGTATCTGTCCATCCATTCTTTAGGGCAGGAGCCTTCAAACTTGGCCCTTTTATGACTTATGGACGTCAACTCACAGAATTCCTCAGCCAGCATGCCTGGCTGAGGAATTGTGGGAGTTGACATCTACAAGTCATAAAAGGGCCAAGTCTGAAGACCCCTGTTCTAAAACCACTTCTAACCATTGCAAAGAAAATGTCATGAATGCATCCAGACAGCCCCTGGAGACAAAGTTTGATTCAAGAATCAAGGTTATCTTTTATTTGTGTATTTATTACTAAACTTGGGGCAAAGAAAACAGATTGTTATGAATGAGAGAACTACTACATGAGGAAGACTACCAATAACAATCATGTTTTGTGGTTGGTGATTGGGAAGAAAAGTAGTTTAGATTAAATAAAAGTACAAAAAGTCAAATATTTCCAGTCAGATGAGCAAGAAAGTGCTATAAATTTCAGCAGGTCTCTCTCTGAGATAGTTTGGCTATCGTTTCATTTCCCCAAAGTCATCCCCTGGCCAGCCAATAAACTAAGTCCCAAACAGAAAAAGAAACAAGAATGTAGAGTAGACATTTATGAGTCAGCTGGGCAGCAAATGAGTTTTGGAAAATGTTGTGGTAGCTAAGTCATTTCAGAAATAATTCCTATATGCCATTAAAAACATAATACCTATTTCATTCTTTAAAAAGCACAAAATCCATCCATCCCGTCCTCAATATTGCATGAAAATCTGCATTTGTGGTCCCTTCTACAGAAGCCACAACCATTCTGAATTATCTCCAGTTTAAACATCTCCAAATGATCTTGAAGCCAGTTGAGGATTCATATGTAAGTGTTGTCATATAATTATGATCAATAGCAATCCACAAGAAAATCCTGAGTCTTTCAGCATATGCCTGTTTCCAAAAATAGAGACTTACTTGCAGAACAGATCTTAAAAATATGGGCATAGTTAATCGATATTAACTTGGAAATCTTTCAAACTCCACCAAAGAATCCTCATATATCTAAAACTGCCATTTGTATTTTGAAATTTGCAGTAAAGAAGCCAATCAAGTACATAAAAGGCTAAAAAAAAGTAATATTTCAATTCCAGATACTTAATTCACTGTAAATTATAGGGAAACACTATTTTTCCCTCTTTTGGATGGTTTACTAAGACAAAGCATTACAACCAGCATATTTCCTTTTTTTATATCAAATAATTAGCTTAACATGCCAAAAGATTCACCTAGCAAATTCTAATCCACAATGATATTGCCATCTAGGCACAAGCATTCAAATGTTTGTTTGTGTGTGCATGTTTATGTGTGTGTGTATACATACACACACTGTCATGTATGCAAAGAATTGTGAATTTCATTAAATATATTAACAGAAGGGGAAAAAATTCAGCTTTGAAAAACAGTAATCCCGTCTTTCAACAAAAATCTTATAGGAAGCTATGAATTTGGTAGATCTGAATAGGCTGTTGGTACATGTTTTACTAAGGTAATATAATGGCACACTATTATTAGATCACATTAATCATTACGATGCCAAAGGCAGTGACAGCCTCACTGAAAAGGATTGAAAGGGCTGGTAATGGATATAAATTACCCATTGTGTGATAAAAGGATTTTTACTAAGAAGGTAAGAATAAAACAGCAAATTTCTAATATAACTCTTGTGGGGAGAAAAATTCTAAATAAAAGTAATCCTCTATTGGTAATATCCACAAAAATCAAAAACTAAGCACTTCCTAAAACAAGATAAAGTCACATTTAAAAAAGAAAGAATGAAAAAGAAGAGTATGGTATGAAATTAATTTCTTAGCCTTTAATATTGCTATCAGTTTAAATGGTTTATGGGATGACCTCTAAGGAATATGGTCAAAAGGAAAGGTAGATTCTGCTAATTAGAACTAAAGATGGCTTTATAGAGATTTGTTAAAGCCCCTTAGCAGAATCAAATGTGGATTACCGGAACCCCAACATTATAAGATGTTTTATGAGATCCGGTTCAATTACCTCATTGTCTTTTCACAGGAAAGCTACAGTTCTGTATTCTTGACACCAAAAAATTCTAGGCAGATTTTATTTGTATTGTTTTACTACTGTTATTGTGAAAAGAGAATCTGTCCAGATCAGAAGACTACTTTGGAAATATATTATAAATCAGTGCCCTTACTTGCATGTAATTTAGATAATGAACCATAAACCCAAATTAGCCTCCATTTTATTTTCTTCCCATGATCATTTCAGAGAACAGCGCCATCCTAAAATATAAAGTTAAACTGATGTGCTGTTGATTTCATTAAGATTTCATCCTGGTAAAATGGAGAGTTGTAGTCTGAATTTGAGTGGGAGAAGGTGGGATCAAGACAACTCAGATGTTCAAAGATTATGAGATAGATAAGGAGGAAGGGAAGAGGAAGAACAATAGATTAATCTGTTGTAGATCATCCTCTGTTAAATGGATGCTTGGGTCTTTGATAAGGCAACTGGTTAGCTACGGGACCATCTATTAGAATACCCAGGGAGAAATTATTGATAATCCCACAATTTCAAAACATCAGGTAGATACTGAGCAGTCCATGATGGAATCAAGTTGTCTCTGTCTTTGTTGGTTCCCAGGAAAATGTTAGGAATAATTTAGGAAGATCAAATGTTTTGGAAAGCATTGTCTTAAAGCTTATGGATAAGATTTTTTTTCTTTCCACACATTTTATTTTTTTAATCCTCATTTTGTTTCTCTCTCTTATTTATGTTGTTTTTGATGGTCCTGGATTAGGGTTGATACTGTAATTGCAATTGTGGTTAGTTATAATCAGACCCTAGATATTTTAACATGTTCTATAATCTATGTTAGCTGCCAAGAGTTGTTTGACTTTGGTGGGGTAGAAATATGAAAGAGAAATAAATACATAAATAAGTGAATAAATATTCAGAAGGACAGGGCACTGTAATTGTTCTCAGTAATTAATTTGTGCATACCTGCCTATGTTTTAAAATTAATAAGAATTTTGGAGTTATATTTAGCTCAGTTGCTGATGTGGGATTAGGAATTTCCTTTGGCACGTGCCTTTCATGGATCTTAGCAAGAAGCCCTTTTTGAGTTTGGGGAACTACAAATGATCTACAAGCAGAATCAGGGAGCAGATCCTAGCCTGCATGGCTGGGACTGGGTTCCTTCTGCTTCCATTATTCCTGGATAAGATAATGTTTTCTTCAAGTTGTGGTGGATGGCTTGAGGGACAAAGGAAAGATCAACCAACCAAGACAACGGTTAGATAAATGAATCCTGGACGGATATGTAATCCAAGCAAATGTCTCAGATAATACCCTCCCTAGTTTTCCTAAAGATAAAGGGAGTCGGGAGGAATTCAGATAGGTCTAGGACAACTTGTCTCGGCCAACTCACCCTGCCCTGGTTGTCTCACCCCAGCCAACTCCCCACAGTCTCTTGCCCATTTCCCTTGACTGATAGTTGGTCAGATTTTTGTAGAGAATCTTGTAGAGAGCTTAAGCTTGCAATCTTTATACTCATTTGAACTGCCTGAATCTCCTGATTTTCCCAGCACTTGACAATTACTATTGGATTGTTTATCAGGCAGCAACGTGTCTTAATCTGACTCTTAAGTCAATGGCAAATGAGGGTCTGTCAGAAAAAGGGAAGGTTTTAATGTTTCTACACCATCCCAAGTCACTGCTCTGGGATGGGAGGTTCTGTCAATCATACACTGTAAATCAATCCTAATTCTGTACCAATCAGGAAATCTAGCCCTTCACTAAAAGATATGGCAGCTTGATAATAATAGATCATTAAAAAAAAATACCATGCACACACCTTGAAAAAATAAATGTGGCCAATGCAAATTACAGCTATATTTGAAGAACTCATTTGAGAGTATTGTCAGCTGTGACATGACAATTTTCAATTAGCAGAGTGCGTGCATCAGCCTCTCCCATTGCAAAAAGCCGAATCGGCAGTGGTCATAAAGGACATTTGCTGAAAAGAACCACTTTTCCCAAAAGAGAGGAATCAAAGCAGAGTTGGAATTTTGAAAAGAGGCAGCGAGATTTGTTCAAGTACAAACAATGAAATAAAAATTTCTGTCCATATACATATCATGAAAAGAATAAACACTTTCTTTCTTTATATACACATTGTAAAAAGGATGAAGGTATTAACTTGAAGACACTCGTACATAAAACAGAAATGTCTTATAAAGGATAACAGAACAATTCTTACCAGGTTGATCCAACATCAACAATTTTTTTTCCTGGCTGTAGGAGTCTTCTCAGAGACGAGAGATTAGTACAGAAGGTCAGGAATTGCAAAAACAATACCTGTGAGAAATTTAAAATGCAAAGCCATTGTGTAAATCAAAATCAATTCTCCCTGAAAGACACAATACTACAGTTAGCATATATTGTAGTTACTCTTCCATATTTTTAAAAAAGAGAGAATTATGAATGGAAGCAGCCTAGATATGGGGGATCTGATATTTGGGAAAGTAATCTTTTAGAAAGGGAATTCTTTTCTGATCTGTTAATTGCCTAGAGATCTAAAATGTACTTCCATATTGTTCCCCCCCCCCCGAAAAAAGAGGAAAAATTTAACATGATTTTCCCAAATTAGGAAAAAGTCTTTATGGCTTAACAGATGCCGATATTCTGGTCTCTTAGACTAAAAAAAAAAACATTTTAAAAGTTCTCGTATACAAATAAGTTCTATTATATAAATAAGCAGTCTTTCACAGATGGTGGCAAACTCATAAATTCCATTTGGAGGAGACCGTAATGCCAGCAATTAAAACCAAGATAAAGGCTTTCTTCTAACAAATTTAAGATTATTTCATTAAATCGGAGGAATTAACCAAACTCCCAATACTGTTAAATCCGTGCATCAAACTTTTAGAATGTTTTTTTTAATAGAATATAGTAATACCGAGAAAATCGAAAGGCATCAAAAGTAATGGACCATCCTTATTTTTAGGAGATTGTGGACAGACTGTTTAAGATGTAAAAATCCAGAAAGTTAGAAGACATTTGTGTTTGAAAGTTTATTTCCGAAGTTGAAGGAAACCATGAAATAAGAACAATCCATTATTGGAGTGTTACATGCCGTGTTATCTTATGTTTGCAGATTTTAAAAGGGGCATAACTATATACAGTATATTGGAATAAATCAGGTGTAGTTAGTCTCAACTTACAACTATTCGTTTAGTGACTGCTTGAAGTTACAACAGCACTGAAAAAAGGATTAATGATCGGTTTTACGACTGTTGCAGCATCGCCATGATCAAAATTTGGGCATTTGGCAAACTGGCACGTAAATATGAGAACTGCATGGCAGGGCCACGAAATCACCATTTGTAAACTTCCCAGTTGTTAAACCAGTAAAGAAATTTATATACACATTCCCATTCTTCCCTAAAATAAACTTTTCCTCTCTCTCCATTGCTCCAGACAAAAATGATGTATTCTTTGCAAACACAGGGTATCTTTCCTTTTCAGCTATGATCAATGTATACATAAAATTAGGCAATTTTTAATACCTAATATGTATCATTATTTACTTATACTAGGCCAAGTTTACATACTGTGCTATAATAGAACATCAAACAATAGTTTTAATGGGGAACACCTACGATTCTTTCATTTAAAAACTGGGAGGAAAGAATGTTGAAATAAAAGTATTTTCCTAATATTCTATATGTTAACCATCATTTAATACATTAATTACAAACTGATTCATTGCTTAGTTTATCGCTTAGTTTGTTTTGTGTATTTTATACAATGTTTTTAATGTATTTTTAACTTATTGCTTTAATTGGCTCAATTTTATTGTAAACTGATTAAGATTTTTCTTCAAATGAGAAGTGATATGAATTGTTTTGAATAAATAAATAAATTTAAATAAATTAAATAAAATCTTAATAGGCTGTATAAGTTTGCATATGAAGGCATATTTCAACAATGTCTGGAGGACTGAAGTATTAGCACTGCGGTAATGCGCAGCCTGTTTTGATCTTTGCTGGAGAAAGAGTAAAAAAATCTACCTTCACAAAGATAAATTGAAGTTACTCTACGGTAAGATGGACAGTGTAGGAGGTGACCGGGCTGAGCCTGAGGGATAAGTCAAACCATGGTCAGTCATGAGTCTCTTCACTCCCACAAGAGGATTCAGTCCAGCCCTCCATGAATTCCATTTATTTATTTATGAGACTTATATACCGCCTTAAGTGCAAGCACTCTCTAAGCAGTGTACACCAGTAAGCAATGTATATATATATATATATTTACATTGCCCCCAACAATCTGGGTCCTCATTTTACCTACCTCGGAAGGATGGAAGGCTGAGTCAACCTTGAGCCGGTGAGATTTGAACCGCTGACCTGCTGAACACAGTCAGCTAAAGTGGCCTGCAGTACTGCACTCTAACTGCTGCGCCACCTCGGCTCATTTGACTGCCAATTTGCTTTGACCATTAGTAGTTCAGAGTCTTGTAGAGAACTTAAGCTTGCAATAAATTTTCATACTCATTTGAACCGCCTGGACCTTCTGATTTCTCTGGCACTTGACAGGCAGCCAATACATTTGATAAATAAAATTGAAAGAAAAGATGGTAGGTCCTTCAATATTATTAATTATGAGACTTCATATTCTTCAAGAATTTTTACCCAAATATCTTTTTTGTGATTTGTGGTCCAGTTTTTTCAATGTGACAACATCTCTTCATTCAGGGAGACAAAATTGTTCTGCTAGTGAAATTTAATAATTTTCAACAGTATAGAAAAATTCTCCTGGATCTTTGAACCAAGTTATTGAAGACTGCCAAATTCTTTGGGAAGCACCGAGTTCCACTCAACATTACACAAGAAACCCTACCATCCTGTGTGTGGATGGATATGTTTCATGTAACACATGAAATTGTAGAACATGATCCGTGGCTTAATACATTCCTTAACAACCTGGGCAAACTCAGCCATCTGAGGTTTGTTTTACAGCTGTCAGGTTCTTTGTTTTTGGCAGGTGTTTCAAACTGAAAGTGATTCTTTCCAAGCTTAAGTATCTCAGAATTCTTTTTAGCAAGAGTTATTGAGAAGAAAGGCATACAGCACTAAACCGTTTCCCATTTAAAATCAATATATCACTGTGTAACTTACAGTAGACACTGTTCAATTCCCTTTACAGAAGCCTTTCTATAATCTGTCAAGCAGGTCCGTCTTTACACTAACAACGAAAAGCTGGCAGTAGCTGTTTACATAATCATCTCCTAAATCTTGATCAGGCTGAGACCAACTGCTAAACAGTCATGACCTCTTATCCCGAATCTACAAAGCCATTACTCACTTTCTTTTTCCTCTCCAAGGTGTTGTTGTTGTTGTTGTTGTTGATGAAAATAAAATGTTGCCTCAAACTAACCCTAGACATTGATTTGTGGCTAGCTCCTGCTGTCTCAGGTAGGAAGCCTGGCATAACATGGAAGGAAGCTGGTCAGATACTGAAATGGTATGGTGGATAAAGTAGGAATGTCCTTGAAAAACAGAAAGAAGAGCTGCAGCATAGGCAAGAATTGGATAAGAGGCAACTGACCCACAGAAGAAATGAGTATGTGGCAAACCATTGGACAACTCTGTTATTCCGTTAAACATCTCAGAAGGGAAGAAGCAAGAGATGGACTTTCAGACTTGCAAGATTCTATTAAAGCAACATAGAACATGGAATAACAGAGTTGGAAGGGACCCTGGAGGTCTTCTAGTCCAACCCCCTGCTCAAGCAGGAGATCCTATACCATTTCGGACAAATGGCTGTCCAGTCTCTTCTTAAAAACTTCCAGTGTTGGAGCATTTACTGCTTCTGGAGGCAAGTGGTTCCATTGGTTGATTGTCCTCACTGTCAGGAAATTTCTCCTTAGTTCCAGGTTGCTTCTCTCCTTGGTTAATTTCCATCCATTGTTTCTTGTCTTGCCCTCTGGTGCTTTGGAAAATAGCTCGACCCCCTCTTCTTTATGGCAGCCCCTCAAATATTGGAACACTGCTATCATGTCCCCCCTAGTCCTTCTTTTCCTTAAACTAGACGTACCCAATTCCTGCAACCGTTCTTCGTATGTTTCAACCTCCAGCCCCTTAATCATCTTTGCTGCTCTTCTCTGCACTCTTTCCGGAGTACAAAAAAGTTAAAGGTATTATTTCTAGGTGTGCTTCTTATCTGGACTACCCCACAGGTCTGGCAGATGTTCAAGTCAATACAAACTTCAGATGATTTGGCTCTACCTAAATCTATTGCATTAAGTTTTCTATCTTTTTACCTGCCGGTCTGAATTTTAAAATAAAATAGTTATATTTGTTTTCCATGAGCTGGAGAGAAACCTTGAAGCTCAGAGAACTTACTTTGCCAATAAACCTGTCACTTATTTTCTGGTAGCCCTTGTCTGGCATTTTGAAACCTGCATCCAAAATTAAGCCTGAGAAGCAGACTTTCTACAGAGTAAATATATCTTCTTCTTCTTTCTTAATTCTCCCCACCTCCAAAATAAAATTATGAATAACTCGTTCACAAAGGAAAATACATTTTTTCCTCCAATATTGGAATCACTCAACGTGTATTATTGTCTGTTATGAGGTTATTGTTATTAGTTGATCCTGTATCTTCCCCATTCCAATAAGAAATGAAATCTGAAACTGTTGATTTTCCCATTGAAAAATACGTAGCTGTAGTCTGCACTTTGCATACAGAGTTAATTATTCAACATTCTGCATGGCTAAATTGTCAGCTCAGGCATATTTACTCAGTAGTAATCTTTAGTATAACCAATAGGTTTTATTTCCAATAAAGAGTTGCCTACAGAACTAATTACTCATATAAGTTTAATGGTATCATTCAAAAACTTTCTTGTCTTGATCAGCATTAACCACAACACTGATTATATAGTTTTCACTTCAGAAGCAAGGAATCCTCTTCATCCCATCCCTACTTGCAATCATTTACAATCACATTTGAAAAGAAAAAAAAATGTAATTTTAAGGTGAACAGAGGACCTTAATAAGATGCCTCTTAGTAACAGTTCTGCCGCCGAACAGATGACTAGTCAAAAGAAACCTTGCCTAACAGAAACATTAAAGAAAACAGTTTTAGATCAGTAAACACCAATTTTGAATTCCATCCCAGACCAACCCCAGCAAATCTTTGACTCTTTAAGAAGTCCTGCACTGATTTGTTCAGAGAATTTGTGTCATTGATCTTCACATCAACGTGTCACTTAGAATCTTTTTTTTCCAGTTCATGACTCTTGACGGAAGCCCTGGGGTTTAAAATCTGAAAGTGATTGATAACTTCCTAAACAAACGGAGAGGAAAACATCTACCATTTTGCACACTCAACTGAAACCCCGAGTAGCAGAAAGAGACATTTAACGTTCTACGCTAATGTCGTTCTAAAGCTTTTAACATGGGGGAAAAAAGAGAACAAAAGATACAACATGATGGTTAATATTGTAGGGTGCCTGAAAATGATTGACATGGCATTTCAGAAAGGACAAATACTTTGGAAGAGCAACAGACAATAAGAGTTTGCCAGGATGGGCTTAAGCCGAAAAATCAATACTTCTTGTATCCCTACAGCTTAGATTAGAATAAATGCAGATGCTTAATTCTATACAAGGAAGGAAGGAAGGAAGGAAGGAAGGAAGGAAGGAAGGAAGGAAGGAAGGAAGGAAGGAAGAAAAAAACAGCAATTTTCTCCCCACTCCCAATGCCTTCTTCTTCTTTTTCTTCTTCTAAATATGGGCAAATGGTCCTTTCATTATTTGCCCCCACTTTCTGGAATCTGACAGTCAGACACTCATCCCACTTTGAAGCTCATCTTTAAAACTCAAGCTGAAAATCTGGCTCCCGACCTTTGTGCAAGAGCAGGCACTGTACTGCAAACAGCCAATTTCAAGTTTCCCTGTTATCAGTTGAAGAGACCCCCCCCCTTTTCATCAGATCACCAGGTTGCTAGAAAGAAAATAAGAAAGTCTCTCTCTTCTGATATACATAAAGAGGTATATTGACAGGGTCAGATGGGAAATGGGAGTTTCACAACCTAATCCTGTTCATCTCAGTCACTCTTGCTAATAAGGCAACAATTTGCTTGGCACTTTGGGTTTTAGACATCACCAAAATGTCTGGGGTGAGAAGGAGGAGCTTGCCTTGGCCTTTTCAATCTGGAATTGATTTTAAAGAGTTGTGGTGAGGTTTGTGGTAGAAAAGCAACTGCCTATTTTGATAAGGCAAAAAGAAAAAAGAAAAAATCCCAGCAAGTACCTTGTACAATCCAAGAAGAGACTTTGAAAACACGTATGTATAATTTTGTCTTGGGGGGTTAACACCAAAATTCTCCACCAAATCTTCTCACTAATGAGGATGGGTTCTCGGTGCTCTCTGGACCTGGTTGTTTTCTTGCAAATGTTTCATTAACCCAAACGAGGTAACATCATCAGTGAGCACCACTGATGTTACCTAGTTTGCATAACAAAACACCTGCAAGAAAAACAGCCAAGCCCAGAGAGCACCAAGGACCCCTCGTTTCAACCCTGCGCTACAAATATTCTCTTCTAAGTTCTCACACCTTCTGCTACTATTCTACTTATGAGAACGTCACAGGACCCACCAATGCCAATCCAACTACAGAAGTGCAACAATAGATGGCTCTTCAAACGATCGATGTGTTTGATAATTATTCTGTGACAACACACTACAATATCATAAAACCAGAGGAAATTATAACTTGGGAAGCTATTAGGCAAGGTGGGCAAATGTACAGTCCTTCCTCAGTTGGTTTGCTGTTTTGTGCTGTTGATGTTTCCATTGAGTGCCAATAACATCTCCCCGTAGCATAAATGCCACTAAGTCAAAAATACGTGCGCTTTTGGTTTGCTCATTAAGGAACCAAATTAGGGTGACTCCCTCACAACTGTACCTTCAGCTGAAGATACTGGTTCTCACCTGTAATGTGTGAAACTGCTCTCAGCTGCACAGAACGCATAATTGCAGACAAGTTGAGAGAGGAAGCAAACGAGCATATTATGGCAAATGGAAACCGTTAATACATAGCAAGAGTTCTAAGAATCTAATTAAGTCTTATTACTTTTTAAGAGGCCGTGCAATAGCTCCCTTTTATATTTGTATTGATCACCAGGACAATTGAAACGCCTGTCATATCATCTTCCAACTTTAACGGCAGCACTTAGACATATATACTGCTCCATAATGTTTTACTTAGCCCTCTCTAAGTGGTTTAAAGAGTCAGCCTATTGCCCCCAACAATCTGGGTCCTCATTTTACTGACCGCAGAAGGATGGAAGGCTGAGTCAACCTTGAGCCTGTCAGGATCAAACTCCAGGCTGTGGGCAGAGTTTGCTTGCAATACTGCATTCTAACCACTGTGTCACCGAGGCTGTTAATATGCTGCTGGAATTGAAGGGATCAGGATTATCCTTATAGACAGAGAGAATGATCAGATTCAGTGAAGAGGTGGAGGTGGATCCCCAAAGGGATCCCAGATACCAATGCATACCAGAAGAGTAAGAAGCAACTCAGACCAGATATCGTGTGAGAGAGAAAGAGGGTGAAGATGGCACCTCCCTAAGAGTTCACAAAATATATGGTAAATCCATAGAAAGACAATCAGGAAATACATTATTTAGTTGATTCTTATTTTATATGATCTACTAAATGTTCTAGAGTTACAAGACTTCAGTTCTTAATAGAGTCAAAGGTGGAACCTCAAAACAAAAGGCAATTCAAGCCAGAAATACTGACAGAAACAAAGGTGGCCCAAAGATGGATAGAATTAGACAGAAACAATGGAAAGAAAGAAAATGGTACATAAAATGGTGCAGGAT